>NC_142507.1:39439500-39743500 GCF_057876585.1 Rhinolophus sinicus
CAAAACTCTTGACCACTTCTTAATTGGATTGTTTTCTTATTCTTGAGTTTTAAGAGCTCTTTATATATTTTGGATCCTAGTACTTTATCAGCTACGTATTTGCAAATATTTTTGCCCAGTCTGTGTCTTGTCTTTTTATTCTCTTAACAGTGATTTATTTTTCAAGAAAATAAATTTAAGGACCAACAATACATAATTTCTACAAATTATGAATACAGCAATTTTAAGTTGTATTCATAATTTGTAGAAATTCTCGATAGCAATAAAACACGTGACTATAATTTTGTGATATAGTTATTTACAATGTTGTGACTAGTTATTTAATTACTAAAGAAATTTAATAAATAATGTATTGTTAAATAGTCCCTAACTATTATTACTCCCTAACGGAAAATGTTTTTCCATTATCTGAAATTATTTCTGAAAAAAAAGTGTGCTTAGTGGTAGTGTCGGCTATTGGTGTGTCTATTAACGGAGGTAAAAGAAATAAGATGCTTCTAGGTTTTATTAGAATATAATGTTGCCATAAGTGAAAAGGTTTATAACTAGAGCCCTTCCTTGTTTTTAAATACGTACGCTGTAAGCAGAGGCTTGCAACTTTTTCATAGCATTACAGGTAAAAGTGGGTTTCATGAACTATTTAGTGATAAACAGCCTGTTATTCAAAACAAAGAAAATTTAACAATGCAAGAAAGAGTTAATTCAGCTTAATTTATACTAACTGGCCAAATTATAGGTTGATTTTGATCAAGTAACTGAGAACACAGCTGTATTAAGCAGACTTCCCAGTTGCAAGCAAGCTACCTCTGACTGATTTAAGCAAAACAAACCAACAAATTGTAACATATTCATGCTTGTAGCTCAATGTGACAGAGATGAACAGCTATAAACAGACTTTTGTACTTCTTAGTCTGTTGACTAGAGTGTTACTGAGAACTGACTGCAAGCTATGGACTACCTCTTCCTTCACCTGTGAATCCAGGTGGGTCTGGTGTCTGGGTCTCATCAGGAAATGTGGGCATAAGTGATGTATGTCATTTCCATGGAATGGCTTTTAAAATGGGCTGACTTCTCCATTCTCATTTTTCTTGCTCTAACTGCAGATGCTGACAACGTCCCAGTGGGTGGTAGAGCATTAAGATGGAAATCACCTGAGCCGTCCACTGACCAGAATATTTTCTATGGTCGGTCACTGAGTTGATGAGAAATGAGCTTCATGTTTTAAGCCACTGAAGTTTTGAGTGATTTATTAAAGCAGCCGCAGTTACCTTACCTGATAAATATCTGATAGATTTGTTGGAATTCTAGATGATCAGTCTTGGAACACTGGCAGCAATAATGGAAAAGTAAAAGTAAAAACCACAGCCCAATCTCACCACTGAGTCAGTTGGGTGAAGACACTTCTGTTTTCACAGCTGAACACTGGAAACTGTCATTTTGACTGCCGCAGGCATTAGCCACTGGGTATTGCTGCTGGCTCTGCTGCCACTGTCACACCAAGACACCTGAGGCTGTGGTGGTCTCTGCAGCTATTACTGGAGTTTGTTTTCCATTACCTTTGATTTCTTAAACAACTAACTTCTGACTCAAAGTCCGAGGGAAAAGTGCATGAGTTTTGTCACATATCGGTGTTCAGGCTGCAGTGTTGGGTGTTAGAAGGTTCTGGAAAAATGAATGTCTGCCCTTTTTTTTTTTGGCCTTTATGGTGGAAGGCAATCACCTAGACTCCTGTGCTGGAGTCATCTGATTGTTAGAAGGTTATTCAAATATACACTAAACTAGCACTTAGCACATTAATTGTGAGAAGTGTATTAGTTACCTATAAATATAAGAAAAATTATTCCCAAATATGAATGACTAAATAAATATTCAGTATCTCACAGTTTCTATGAGTTAGGGATTCATGAACAATATAGCTAAGTGGTTATATCTCATAGCCTCTCTTAAAAGACCTGACGAGGGCTGCAGAAATCTGCTGTCCTGACAGGAGATGGAGGACCTGCTTATAACACGGCTCACTCACATAGCTAGTGTCCGAAAGATCATTTCCCTGCAATATGGGTCCCTTCATAGAAATACTATATGTCCTCATGACACAGTAGCTGGCTTATCAAAGACTGAGTGATCCAAGAGAGAGCCAGAGAGGCAGATGCTACCATTTCCAGTATGACTTAGCATCATAAGTCATGCACCATCACTTCTATCACATTTTATAGGTTATAGAGACCAACTATAACCCATAATGTGGAGGAAGACTATACAATCATGTGACTATCAGGAGAGAAGGATCATTTGGAGTCATTTTGGAGAGTGGCTCCCACAGGAAGAGTGAGATTTATTTTGTCACTATACAGCTCAATTTTCACTACAGAATTTTAATCATGGAATCTGTAAGTTTCAAAAAAGGGGAGATGATTTTATTTATCCAGATACTACCAAAGATTGTTTTGAGTTGAACTCCATAACTGATATCTCTACCAATTTCTGGGGTTCCAGTCCGTTTGAGTATCCAAAAGAAATGATGAGCGTTCAGGATCTGGTGGTTACCTACTTGCTCTTGCCTGAAGATAAGTGTATATTGTGAAAATGGAAGCAGAGAAAAGAGTATGTGGTTTTAGCAAAGTGAGGAAGGGAAAGTGTAGAAAGATATAAGACAGGAAAGGGAATGGGAGCCAGATCATGTATTGTTTTATAGACAATTATAAAGACATTGGATTTTACTTTGATATGAGAAGATTTTACAGGGATTTGAATAAATTAAAACATTTTTGAAATACTTTAGGTATTAGAAGTAGACTAAGAGGATAATGCAATAATAGAGGCAAGAAATAATGGCTATATAATAATATATCAGAGTTGGTGAGGAAAGATCAGATACTGGATATATTTTGATGGTAGAGTGCTTCTGAATTGGATGTGAGGTATGAGAGAAAGAGATGTTGCAATGGCATTGAAATGTTTAGCTTGAGCTACTGAGGTAAAGGAATGATTTTTAGGAAATACTGTCTTTTATCAATGGTGGTAAGAATCAACTAATTGGTTTTGAACCTTATACATCCAGTGAAATGTCAATTAGGCAATTTGATATACCAAACCTTGGCATTCTTTGGTTTAGATATTTGGAAGAGGATAAAAATCCAAGAGACTGGGGAAAAGTCATCAGTAAGGTAAAGAATTCAGACAGGGTGATGTCTTAGAAGCCAATGGAAGACAGGGAGTCAAGAGAATGGAACCATCAAATCGTACTAAAGGGTTGAGTATGGTGAGAACTGAACAATGAGTCCTGGGCTCAAACACTTTGTTGTAATGACCTGACCAACTTTTTGTTTAATGTAAGCAGAGACTGCAATACTACTGAAGTGAGATCAAAGAGAATGAAAAGAGATGAGTAAGAAGTAGCAAAGAGCTGTGAAAGAATAAAGAAAGGAATGATGTCTACAGAGGAATGTAGGGTCAAGATATATGTAGCTAGACCCTACATACAGAGGGTGAAAAAAAAAAAAAGGTATACACATTTTAGGAAAGGAAAAACTGTATTAATTGTAATACTCTATATATACCGATAACAAAAGATGAATACAACTCACGTTTGACTTCTACAATTACAAGAGGTGCTCAAAGTGGTTACCATCAGCACCCAGACACTTCTGATTATGGCAAATTACTGCTTGAGCATAGATAACATCTCTTAAAATGTGTATACATTTTTTGGCACCCCGATATATATATATATATATATATATATATATATATATATGTTTTCATTGAGGGATAGTTTACATATAACTGAAGTTTTATTCCAAGCAGCAGAGACAGAATAGGAGATAAAGATTGACATTGTTGAAAAATCATAAGAAATCTGGAGCTATATAACAAATTTCAGAAATGCATGGTACCTAATTAAATTTTTTAATTTAAATAGAAGTCTTAAGGTTTTAAAGTGTTATTCATGTATTTGTCAAACAAAAGTGTTTTTTCAGGGACCAGTAATTAGAGAGTGAAACAAATTCCCCTGGCTTCTGGCACAGTTTCTCAATCTGTGAGTCACTGGACCAGGGTGTTTTGGTAAGGGCTCCACACCATCTAGTATAAGCATTGTTTGTTTGCAGACCAATAAATGAAGGCACTACACCTTTAATGTGTGATATAAATAAAGACATAAAGATATTCTCCAAACTGGAAACATTGGGAACCACAATTTAGGACCGTAAAGTGTGCATATCTTTGCCTTTCTGTTTTGTATGAAGAAATACTCACAAATAAAAATATATTAACCTTAAACAATTATAATTTGCATGTTGTGGCTTAAAATAGGCTTTCAAAATTTTTTACATAGAATTTTATTGAGATCTGATATTATCTATTTTCTACAGTTGACAAATTAGTTTGAAGCGTATCTTGACATATATTATAATTACTTGTTCATCAGTAAGAAGCTGACAATTCACTACACTTTCTCACCTGCATTATCTTGGTTTTATATAACCAATAATAGCAAAAAGATAACTTGATCTGGAAAATTTTAGTGTTTATTATTTTGAAGTAAGTTGGAGTAAGGAGAGAGACATTCCTTATCCAAAATCAAAATATGCAAATCACCTTTTGTCTCACCCAGTATAATAATAATTAATTCCCTTCTCTTTCTTCCCACAGTTTTATAACTGTTTTACCTACACTCAGTATAAAGCAGATAACTTTGTGATTCATGTTATTTGGGGGATACATTATATTTTTAGGTTTGTATTATAGAATGTTTTATGGTGAAAATGCATACAGTATATCATGGAATAATAAAAAATGACTATATCTTAAAGGAAGAAATCCAATAAACATTGATGTAATACTTTATGACAAATATTTTTTAAGATTTATAGGGGAATTAATTGTTCTTACATTTAATTTGTTCTTTAACTCACTCTAATTTGGACTCCTTTCTTAGCATCTCACCACCTAAACAGTCTTGAATAAGAAGTTGCCAATGACCTCCAAAATCTGTCACTTTCTCTCTGCTTTTATTTTAGTGTTTTAATGTCCAGGGAATCAGTCTGGCATTTTACACTTTATTATACAAGCTTGCTTCCCAGCACACCCTTTGCTCCTGGATTCTGGGACACTCCAGCTTCAGGTTCTACTACTTTTCTGAGTCATCTTTCTCAGTTTCTTATATGTTTGTTATTTGGTTATACTGTTTTTATCCTGATCTTTAGATATTTTTGTTCTAACAGCTTTTGCATTCAACTGATTGTCGGTTTTTTTTGGTTTGTTTGGTTTTTTGTGTGTGTATGGTTTTTTTTTTATCTCTACCAAGTTTATAACTGACTTCACATTACAATCACCTGGGAAGATTTTACAAAACTGGATCGTTTGACCCCTCACACATAGATGTTTCAAAATTCGGGGGATGCATCTTGGACATTTTTATTTTTTTCAAAGCTTCTTAGATGATTTTAAAGTGGAGCCAGACTTGAGAACCAGCTATGTACATTCTCATGGAGTGATCTAACCTGCTTGTAAGCTTCAATCTATTCCACACAGAAGATTTATAAATACATATCAGCAGCTCTGGCTTCTTGCCTGAGCCACAGGCTTGTTATAGATAATTGCTCAGTTTGGATGTCGTCCTCTCCTCCTTCTCTCATTGAATATTTTTGAGAACTACCAAGTGCTATGCACTCTGCTAGACATGGTGGTTCAGGAATGAGTTGGATGTTGTTCCTGCCCTCAGGGAATTTGAGGAATATGTGGAATAAAGACAAATAAATAGACAACTAGATCCTATGTTGTCATAACTAAGACAGAGGTAAGAGGAGGAGAATACAGGACATGCAGATAACCCAGATTAGGCAGACATTTAAAACTTACAGGATTCTCCTGCAGATCTTTTTTCTATTAATGATTCCCCAGTAAAATACCTCTATTTATTTTTTATTTTATTTTGTTCCATTTATTTTGATATCTAAACTTCATAGAACAAACATATCTATCAGTTAAAGGGCTTGGGTCAAAATTTACATAAGAAAAATTTGTATTTATGTCCTTAAAAGCAAAACAATATGTGAGAAGTTGCCAATTACATATCAAAATACAGTTGGTAGAATATCAGATTAATGTGTAGATATTTTAAAAACCAATCAGCAATGGGGATATACATCTCCATTGGTACTGGCCTTGAGAGAGGCAGCAACTTTTCCATGCTTCAATTCTCTTTCTCATTTGGGGTAAAGTTATTTTGTGAAATAACTTTGCTTTTTTATTGAACATTTTTATTTTTTCTAACAAAAAATTCACTTATTTGCATGTTTTTTACCTTGCTATATTGCAAATGTTAAAATTTATATCCTAACGTAGAAATAACATATGCTACTGTAGAAAAGTCAACTGCTTGTTAACAAACATGTTGTTTATTTAGTGATGGGAGATATTTTAAGCATTGTGCATCCTAACACTGTCATTGTTATGAATCTAAGCTTTTAAATATGTTTTAGTTACATTTTCCAAAAATTGATTAGAGGTTTTAGCTTGATAAGTTATACTTGATTTTTTTCCCATTGGGAAATGAGGTCCCAGTTGGAATTTTCATGCATTGTCTAATTTTGAGGAAAGGATTACTGATGTTACCTGGAAAAGCCAATGCCTTTACTCCATCAGGTTCAGATAACAGAGTTCCAAGGTAGTGGCCTATTGAGAGAAGATATAGGCAGATTTTAGATCATAATGAATTGTATTCACCATGATAAAAAAAAAAATAAATTGTATAAAGATGGCTCTAGCAATTCTTTGACCAATCTTAGTGATATAAATTTATTGGAACTGTCAGTGTTGAAACAGGATCAAAGGGGCAATACAATACTGGCTGAAACACTATAGCAGTAATCCATGCAAAAAATTCTGAAAATTTTTACAGAAGCAAAGAAAATGAAGCTAGAAAGAAGGTGATGGGTTTTAGAAATGTTAAGGAAGAAGATTCAAGTGTACAAGAGGCCAACAAAGAGCAGTGGTGAACATCAAAGACTAGTATCCAAACTGGGATAATTTTCAAATTTAAGGGGCCACTATTGTTAATTTTATTGGGTAAATACACATAAACGAGTGTGCAGAGAAAACCTGGGACTTATGGCCGTACTTGTGATATGTCATGAAGAAGAATAATAATTAAATATTTCACAAGAGCACGTATGTGTCAGGTATTGTGGGAAGTATTTTCCATAGGTCATATCACATAATCCATATATCTAGCCCATTCAGTTCAGTTCTATTTTTATGCCCAGTTTACAGATGATAAAACTAAGGTCAGATAGGCAAAGCCTTTCCAAAAGTGACAAACAAGCAACCTACACTTGGACACTAGCCTTTCTGATTAGCAACCACACCCCCTAATAACTGCATTACTGCCCTTTCATCCTGAATTGTTGACAAAGGAGAAACTGTCCTTCAAAATCATATCCTCAAATAAAATTAATAATAATATCATGACAGGTGTAATTGAGCCTCATCATGTGGAGGATGAAGGGTTTGGGGTAAGGAAGGAATTTGTTTGGCTTCCACATGATCCGTATGAACACTTCTTAGCTTTTACTTGCCAAATTTTGATGGAAAATGGACAGGGGTAGCAACACCAGTCTGAAAAGAGCACGGTGGCAACGTGCTTGGATCCCTCACATCAGGCCACCAGGAAAGCAACCAAGACCAGAGGAGGTGTTGAGGGTGAGGGAAATCTGGAAAAGATATTACAGGGGAAGATGATGCATGTTATTTGTGGCCTTGAATCCAGCTACTGTGGTGGGAATTGTTTGTTCCACTCATTCTTCTAATTTTCCTCCGAGGGTTCTCTTTCTGGGAAAGACTGAGTAAGCCTACTTCACCTGCCTCTACCAATGACTGCAGCTATAAAACCTGGACAGAATGTACGGACCAGTGATTTGAGGATCTGAAAAGTAAGGCGCAGATAGGTTGGGGAAGAAGACCAGAATTCAGAACCTAAGGTGAGTATACCTTTGTTTTCATTTCACTTGGTATTTTCTACCTAAGTTCAATGTAGCTCGAAGCACTGGGACATAGGGAGAGATCCAAAGGCCTGTAATTCTGGCTCAAGGGGCCTGGAAACCCCCAGGTTTCCATTCTCTCCTTTTCTCAATTCGCTTGCACCCTAGACCTCAAACCATCCTGTAGTGGCAGCGACCACCCTATCAACAGGAGTCCTGAGGACCCAAAATCTGAGGGAGGGAACCTTCCTCTATGATCAGTGGAACTCTGGCCCCAGAGGGTGTGGCGAACCTCTGTTAGTGATTTTTCTTCTCTGCCCTCCAGTGACTCTGCGTCTTTCTGGTTCCAATAATGAAAGGGGAACCTTAGAACCAGAAAGTACGGGAGAGATTGTGAAGAAGGGGTTACTTGGAGAAAGCAGACCCCACAAAGCTGTATATAAAATCTTGAGCTCACTCCTGGGCTGTAATGCGTAGATCTGATGCTATAAGAATATCCAAGTCTTGGAGAATTGGACTAACAGGCCTTCCACTTGCCAGTGGTAGCGCTCATCTGGAAGAGAGCGAAATAGTCTTTCAAATACTTAGAATACTGAAGTGACATTGGAACCAAAGTCCACAGAAGATAGTTAAAACTTGTGGCCTGCAGATGTTCTTTATTTTGAGAGGAAGGAGAAATTCTAGTTAGGAGATGAAATAGGTACTCAATTCCACAAAACACTAGATTAGACACAAGCTTGAGATAATCATACAATCAATTTGTTCAAATGACCAGCTGGATTAGTTGACCTCTCTTTGGACAGAAAAATAGATTTATACTTACATCCACCATCAAAAATACGCCTGCAATTGTAGCATTTAAGTAGGAACATAAGAACAAAACGTGCTTAAGTAGGAACATAAGAACAAAAGAAAAGAATATCACACTTGATCTGTTAGATTTTTCCCCAGATGTTTGGAATACCATTTTATGAAATATGTTTAATAATTGAAATTTTAGAACATCAATGCATTTTAAGATTATAGGTCACATTAACTGTAACAAACACTTAATCCTACACATTTGTGTTTTTCTATAGAAAGCACACTTGCAAAGATTTAAAAGGTTTTCAATACATAAACATATACTTTTAAAAACATAAATCTTTGCTTATGAATTACATTTTGTTTTTTAAGTGCCAGTAAATGGTTACTAATTAATGTGGTCAATTTTTCTCTTTATGCCTAGGAAAATATTAGATAAAACTTTAGACATTAGTTGATGAACTGAATTATTTCCTTAAGGGGAATAGTTATTTATTCATGAATGATAAAATTCACAAATTATTTCTGGCACACTAGAATAAAGCTTAATATTGAACTTCAGGTAGACACTAATAGTTTCCCCTTATGAATCTAATTATAAGTGTCATTTCAAAAAACTATTTTTACTTCTGCTTTGGCTTAGAGGTATTTTTAATTTCGAATAATTGAAGTACATTTAAAGATTCCAAAGTTAAATAAAATATAGGTTTTTGCTTTTCTTGTTTTATAAGTAAAGGATACATTTTTCTGATCCCTTTACTTACATTTGCCAAAGGGGAATAGGCAATACAATATAATTGATAATCAGTGAAGAATTAAATAAAACTATCTTATTCTAGTACTGTATTTGGTGGGATATTTTTATATATTGCTCCAATTTCTTTAACTGAAGTTATTTTAACCTATCCGGATTTACTATTTCTGCTTGTGTATATTGTGATACTATTTATTTTGTAAAGAAAAACCTTTCTTTTATATATATCTTAAATGTTTAAATTTATACAACTGTTACATTTTAAATGTAACTATATCTGTAGATACTTTTTATTACTAATATTATTTTATTAAGCATTCTCTGTCTGCTTAATTTTAGTGTTATAAGTAGTTTACCAATTTTTTTTTATCTTGCTTATTCAAAATCCATGCTTATTCATTGTTCAACTTAATGTGTGGTTTTACCTTCTTATTTTGTTTCTCACCATGTTTTAATGAACTCTTTTCTCACTGGTGCTTCTTGATCACATTTGTTCCTCTGGCTTGATTTTTCTTTTTGTTGAAGGGATGATTTGTTAGTCTGAATGTCTTAAAATGTCTTTATTTTAAACGAAGTCTTAATGATAATTTTATAGTACATATAATTTTGTATTCACAATTCTATTCCTTCAGTACTTTTCTCATGGTATCTCCTTTATTTTCTGATAATTTGGGGTATTTTCTTTAATTCTTCATAATCAATAGTTTCTCTATGATGTGTCTAGATATTAATTGAAAAAAGTCAACTATATATTCTGTGGATTTTTTAACTCATGAAATTTTTCAACATGTGGAATTTTTTTCCTGGTGGATTTGGGGAAATGTACACATAACACAAATACACTATCATTATCTGGTCAAATATCACTTGTCTCCACTTCCTCATTAGAGCATGTTGAAATGTTTTGCTCCATCTTTCAGTTCCCTTAATTTCTTTTTTATTATCATTCATTATTTAACTTTGCTGTTAAAAATATCCCACCAAATATACACAAGAAGAAATAGTAAATCTGGATAGGTTAAAAAAAATTCAGTTAAAGGAACTGAAGCAATATATAAAAACTAACCCACCAAATAAAGCAATAGAATAAGATAATTTTATTTAATTTCTCACTGATTATCAATGATATTCCCCTTTAGTGAATGTAATAAAAGGAATCAGGGAAGTGTATCCTTAACTTATAAAATAAGAAAGGTGAAAACCTATATCTTGTTTAACTTTGGATCTTTAAATAATTATTACAAATTAAAATGTCACTAAGCCAAAGCAGAAGTAAAAATAATTTTTTGAAATGATGCTTATAATTAGATTCATAAGGGAACATTATTTGTCTTTACCTGAATTTCAATATTAAGTTTTATTTTAGTGTGCCAGAAATAATTTGTGAATTTTATCATTCATGAATAAATAACTATTCTCCTCAGGAAATAATTCAGTTCACCAATTAATTCTTAAAGATTTTCCCCCTGAAACATATGTAACTTTACTAACAATTGTCTCCCCAATAAACTTTAATTAAAAAAATAAATGTGAAAAAAATTATTTTCTTCATTATCAAGAATCAATTCATTCTTCTTAAGCATTATTCAGTTTTAAATTCTCTTTTAGTTATATCAAGTTTATCCCATATGTTGGCATTTTTATTCCATTTTTAAATTTCCAAAGTTCTATATAATTTTGTCTTGTATTTAGTTTCATAACTGCACTTTAGTGGTTTTTGTAAATATTATTTTATTATTTATCTATGTAAGGGTTATAAGCAGAGTTGCTCTATGGTCTTTTTCATATCACTGTTATCTTTTTGTTGTTTTTTTTTTTTTTTTTTTTTTTTACATTTTGTTCAATCTGTTGAATGTCTTCCATAGAAGTAGGAATTCTGTCACGTTTGGTATTTCATGTTTAAAAGCTAATCTCCTGAGCAAGTCCAACCCTGTATGGTGCTTTGGTGTTTGCCTAAATCCTGGTGCTGTGGAATGGTCTTTAACTTAGAAGCTTTGCTTGTGGCTATGGGTGGTACGCTTTTAGGTTTTGGTCTCATACTCACACTTGATAGTCCATTAAAGCTCTTTCAGTCTCCTTTTATATATGGACCATACAATTCCAGATTTAGATTTCATGAATGCCTTCTGATTATAATAATTTCCTGACAAATTCAAAGTGCTTGACTTCTGTCCACAGCTGGCTCTTGAGTTCTTATGCCATATATCTCACATCGAATCATGGAATCTAGACTTTCTCACCATAGTGATTTTCATTTTTATTTTCTATCAAGATATTTCTCTTATTTTCAAACACAGCTATGTATTTTTTTAACCAAGAATATTTTTTGTATGAGTGTAGTTTGTGTACTATGAAATGCACCTATTTTAAACGTACAGTTCATTGAGTTTTAACAAATATATATACAATGAAGATATGCAAGAGTTCCATGATCACATAAAATTCCTTCATGTCTATTTTTATTTTTAAAGTAATTTTCAAACAATTTCAAACTTATAGAAAAGTTACAAGAATAGTACAAATAACTTTTATTTCCAAAACCATTTAAAAATAAGTTGCCAAATTGATGCCTCATTATCCTGAATATATTGTGGACCGTTCCTAAAAGCAAAATTGTTTTCTTATAAAACCACAATACAATTATCAAATAAGACAATTAACACTAATACATTACCATATCTAATCTTCAGACCCCACTCAAATTTTGTAACTTATCCCCATAATGTCTTTTATAACAAAAGGATACAGTCGAATCATGCTACTTAGATACCATATCTTTAGTAGTCTCCGTCTTCAATCTTATTTTGACTTCCACAACTTTGACATTTGAAGATACAGATGAGTTATTTTGTAAAATGCCCTCAATTTTGTTTTGTCTCATAACTAGATTTACATTATGCTTCATTGGCAAGAATAATAAACAAGCAATGTGTGTTCTCATTGCGTTCTATCAGTTGTACACAGGTTCAGGTTTATCTTATTACTGTTGTCCACTTTGATCCTTTCATTAACAGTCACATCATCGTGGCTTTCTCCATTGTGGAAGTATTTCTTTTGCCCTTTGTCATTACGCATTTTGTGGAGAGGTGCTTTGGAATAACACATTGCTCATCAAACTCTCAGTTTATTCACTTATGCACTGCAGTGTGGTTGCATGTATCCTCATTTCTTTCAGTGCATAAAAACCTATTTTGATACCTTGTCTCAGAGTTGGCCAGTCAGAGAAAAACCCTTCATACTAGGTGCTTTGTCCTCTCAGCATGTCGATATTCATCTTTAAGAACTGCCTTGCTTTCTGGCACAATGAATGTTCCAGGCTCATTTTGTAATCTCCTTGCTCTACCCCTGGCCTCAGCCATTTCTCTAAGAAGCACTCATTCTTTTTAGTGGAAAAAGGTATTTGTAATCCAGCATGTGATGTTATTGGGGCTTCATTTACACTAGCTCCCGTCATTTAACCTGAAATAGGGGTCTCCAGAATGACCCCTCCTTCCCATGCCACATCTTCATCATGCTTTGCTTCACTTTTCTACAGTTTTTTTTTTTAATTAAAGTTTATTGGGGTGACAAATGTTAGTAAAGTTACGTAGATTTCAGGTGTACAATTCTGTAATACATCATCTATAAATCACATTGTGTGTTCACCACCCAGAGTCAGTTCTACTTCCATCATCATATATTGGATCCCCTTTATCCTCATCTACCAACCCCCTCCCCCCTTATACTCTGATAACCACTAATCTATTGTCTGTGTCTATGAGTTTTTGTTTCTTCATTTGTTTGTCTTGTTCTTTTGTTGTTTCAGTTTTATATCCCATATATCAGTGAAATCATATGGTTCTCGACTTTTTCTGTCTGACTTATTTCGCTCAGCATAATAATCTCAAGATCCATCTATGTTGTCGCAAATGGTACTATTTCATCTTTTCTTAGTGCCAAATAGTATTCCATTGTGTATATATACCACAACTTCTTTATCCACTCATCTGTTGGAGGACGTTTTGGTTGTTTCCATGTCTTAGTCACCATAAATAAAGCTGCAATGAACATTAGAGCACGTATATCTTTATGGAGAAATGTTTTCAGATTTTTGGGGTATATACCCAGGAGAGGGATTGCTGGGTCAAATGTGGTAATTCTATTCTTAATTTTTTAAGGAACCTCCACACTGCCTTCCACAGCAGCTGAACCAATCTGCATTCCCACCAACAGTGTATGAGGGTTCCTTTTTCTTCACAGCCTCTCCAACACTTGTTATTATTTGTTTTGTTGAAGATAGCCATTTTGACTGGGTGATATCTCATTGTGGTGTTTATTTTCATTTCTCTGATGATTAGTGATGTTATACATTTTTTCATATGTCTATTGGCCATCTGTATTTCTTCTTTGGAGAAATGTCTATTCATAGCCACTGCCTATTTTTTAATTAGATTGGTTGTTTTTTTGTTGTTCTTGAGTTGTATGAGTTTCTTATATATTTTTAAAGTCTTCATTTACTCTCTCCATTTTCTGCAAACCACTATAATCTTGCTTTTACTCATTCTAATTAATAACTTAACTCAGCCTCCTATTTCAGTTTTATGTTATAGTGATTAAGTTGTCATGTGGTTTTTGAGCAATGTATTAAAATGCACAAAGTATCATTAAAAGCATTACTATTACTGCTCAAATTATCAAATCTTTTTATATGATATCTCAAAATATCAAAGAAAAATAGTCTTAAAAGTGTAAGAAATTTAAAATGTCAGAACTTTCAAATTAATTAATTTATTTCTAGGATTAATAAAACTTCTACAAACTTAAATAATATACCATAAATGGAGCAAAATGATAATTATTTTATATCATACATCACATAAATACAATTGTGATATTAATTACTTTCAGTCTACACAAATTTTACAACATTCTGTTAGAAAAAATTAACTTTGATAAGCTACAGTGCAAAATTTAACTTGACTTTTAATATCAATAAAATTTGTTTACTTTCTTACTAAATTTTAGATGAATAAATGGGTAACTTCTATACATGATAAAGGAAACCTCTTGTATTGCCTTGAAAAGCTTCAAGAAAAAGTCACTCATGGGATAGCTCAAGAAAAATATACAAAAGGTGCAGTGTATTATAAATTTGCAAAACCCTGAGTGCCAAAATAAATGATCTTATCTTTATATATTGATAACTGACTTTATCTGGATGAGATTTTAAAGCACCCAAATTTATAAATACTTGGCGAGAATACTCAAGCACATTTATATTTCCCTTGTTTAAAAGACTAATCACAATCTGGCAAGGGCTAAATATTGTCTGCTTCACCGATTTAGCACACAAATATTTCCCTGGAAGCAAGCTGTGTGCTTCATTATAACTGGTAATTGAATAGCTGGCAATAGATAGATGACCCTGCAAGAAAAGAAATACAAAAAGGAGTACAGGCTGTTTATCAATGCACCCCAATCCCAACATGCACATTCACAGCACAGATAGGTGCTTTATAACTACACTAGTAAATTAAGAACTAATTAATTTTAACAAATATTTATTGAACACCTACTATGTCACTGTGCTAGTTTCTGGAATGACAAAATTAAATAAGACACAGTTGCGCTCAAGGACTGATCTTACAGTTTAGTGAGTTTAGTACTCAAGACAGATACACAAACAGCACATTTTATTATCAGCTTTTAAGGGATATGATAAGGATATTCTTAAGATGTATTTCCACTGCTTCAGAGATCCCTGAGATCATATCCATCCTGGGACTGTCACTTTCATACACAAGTCATTTTGTGTGAAGTTGTCTTTCTTTTGTCATCAGACACTCTTCTAAAGTGATTTAAATCTCTATGTCTTCGATAAAAAACTGCTCATGTAACGGCAGAATTTAGGCATTAGTGCAATATCTAAAATGTGAATGTGTTGTAGACTTTCACTTATAGTTATTTGTTTTAAAATGTCTTCTCACCCTTGAAATGTTGCAGTAGATCATTTATGAAGGCACCTGGGACTTGATGTGGCAAGTGGCACAGTCCATGCTTGCTTGGCTGTTCCCATTGAGTCACAGCCTCACTGAGCTGACTCCATGGGCTCACTCTCCCTAGTGTCTGGACACAATCAGACATTGCAACCCACAGATAAACTGCTAGCCCTCTGGCTGAGAGAGGACAGCCCGGCCCCTTCTGAACCATCTGGATGTCATATATCTTGCCTGGAGTAATTCTTGCCTCTCCTCTTTGAGTAGGGAACTTTCCCTTTCCAAATAAGGTCTCTAGAGGATAGTGAGGCATTATTCTGTAAGCAATTTTAATCTGCATTTTTATTATTAATATATTTTAAATATATAGTTATTGCTTTGTTTTTATGTGTCTTTTGCTTGTCTTTAACTTTTAGAGCTACAGTATTTTTCTAGTTATTTTGTATAAAATTTAACATTTTTATGATTTTATTGAAGCATATTTTACACGTCATATTATGTGTACAAGTCAATTATTTTTAAAATGAATTCACCAAGTTGTACAAACCTCACCAGAAATCAGAATTAGAATATTTTGATCACTCCATTAAGACCCCTAATGTCCACTAACTTAATCTCACCCTGCCATCCATCACCCCCTACCCTAGACAACTCCTAATCTGCTTTTCATCTATAGATTTGCCTTTTCTAGATATGTCATATAAATTGAAATCATGAAATATGTAGTTTCTTTCATCTGGCTTCTATCACTTACCAAGTATCAATAGTTCATTCTCATTCTTTTTTCCATCGAATAGTATTCCATTGTATGGTATTTCATCAGTAAGTCTATGACTTCCCTAGCTGATGGACATGTAGGTTGTTTCCAATTTTGATTTATGAATAATGCTGGTAAGAACATTTATGTGCAGGTCTTTGTGTGGATATGTAAGATTGAGCATATTTTGAAATCCTATAGATGCCATGGATTTGATATCATTTGACAGCAAATATGCTTGTCTACTTGTTCATATGGCTTTTGAGAAGATAAAATGCAACATAGGAAATGGAATTACTGATTCTTTATCCACTTTTCAGATCTCTCCTTTAGGTTTAATTATACATTGAAATTTAAAAATGTGCTTATGTGTTACAGTTTTTCTCACCCCTTATAATTCCATTAGTGTATCCTTCCATTGTCTTCTGAGAAAGTGTCTTTCCTTTCTTTTCTATCACTCTGTCTACTGTTCATACCAAAACTCCTCTGCCTTACTGTATTCAGCATCTCCTTGGTGATTTTTATCCCATTAATCATTTTGATTTATTTTATATTTTTAATTTTCTTTTAATAGTTATGCTTTCAGCTCATCCTGCCATCTCCTTTTGGCTTTCAGTTACTATTATTTTTCATCTTACCTTACTTATTAAATAGATATTTTCTCAGATTTTTATCATTTTTATCTTATTTGTGCTTTCTGAGTTAAGATTCTAGTCTATTACTTATTCCAATACTCAGTGCCTCAATTTTTCTATGTATAGAATGAGAATAATAATCATCATCATCACTACAGCAAGTGTTCATAGTCAAGGGTAATGACAAATTGCTTTACAAGTAGATAGATACATTTGGTACAGAATTTGGTACAAAATAGGTGGTCAGAGGGAGCACTCTAGGCAAGTGCTGAAGTTTAGCCTTAGGCCACCATGCTTTACCTAAAACTGGGCCTAAAATGACAAATAGTAGAAGAGTGATTTAACTTCAGCCAGAATTTCAGATCTTATTAGGAAGGAAATTAATTCTTTAAGTACCTGAGGTATACCTGGGCTACATTAGGCGCTTTGGATATTTTAAATAATTCAATCTCATTTCATTGTAATGTAATTCATGTGACATAGCCTTTTCTCCCTTACTGAGGAAAACTTAGGTTCAAAAGATTAAGAGACTTTCTGAAGGTCATGCAGAGATAAGAATACATGTATGGAACTTGATTTATAACCTAGATCTACTAAAAAATAAAATCCACATTCTTTTTAATTATACCACACTAACATTTATTATAATAGGTAAAATTTATTTTTAGTCAATTAGCTGACATAATCTTGTGGTTTTATTTTTCTATTTTTACATTTTCTGTAGTAGAAAACAAACAGATGTCATGGACTTCATTAAGCCCTAAAAACGTGTAGAAGCACCAGAGTGCCCGCCCTTATCTAACCTCCTGCATGCCAACCCAAAACCTTCTTATTACACGCTCCAGTGACCCATTCTCTGCCCAAGAACTTTCGCTGGTGACAAGGTCCTTCTACAAGGCAGTTCTAAGGAGTTAGTTTTCCTGGGAGCAGCTTCAAACACTAAATTTCATCCCTTTCAACTGTAAAGGTAGTGAAAGATGCTCTTTATGTCTTGAGATCCCAAGGGGCTTGAGTCTCAGATGCAGAGTGATAATTTACTTATTAACATTAATTAACATATTCTTTAACTGGCTTACTTCCTAGGCCTGTCGCACTTTCCCATTGCCGCACTGGTGCTTCCTTGGATCATACCAGATCTTCTTACAAATAAACTATGAGTGCTCAAATCCATGTCTCAAGGTGGGTTTCCAAGGAGACCCAACCTAAGAGTAGGCAGTCTACTGTGAAAATATAAATTGTTTCATAGTTTAGTAGTTACCAGAGGGTAAGTGGGGAGGCAGACTCTAGAAGAGGGTAAACAGGGTCAAATATATCGTGATGGAAGGAGAACTGACTCTGGGTGGTGAGCACACAATGTGATATATAGATGATGTATTACAGAATTGTACACTTGAAACCTATGTAACTTTACTAACAATTTTCACCCCAATAAACTTTAATTTAAAAACAAACAAACAACAAAAAAAATATATATATATACATATATATACACATATATATGCATATATGTATATGGTTTCAAAATTTATATAAATTTGTGGATAATGTATAATGAATTACTCATAACTGAATTATCTTTGGTATTTGATCTTTTATATATGAATTGAATGAAATTAATTGATTTAATAAAAGAAAAGCGAATCAGTATTTCCTTGTTAAATTTTTTTTTTAATCGGGCCATATAAATCCACATAAAACTGAAAACTCTGTCATCTAATCAAGCATTAAATTTCTAGTCATAAAACATAAATAATTAGGTATGGCTTTCAATATACTGCATATTTCACATTATATATAAAAATTATAAATACCTTATCTATTAATATTCATTCTTCTTAATAAATATCACTAGAAGAAATTTGCAATAAAATATATTTAAATGTATTAATTTAACAGCTGCTTTCATATTATTGCAATTTTGCTAGATATTAAAAGTGTGTATATATCTTTACAATAAGTGTTTTTCTGTAGTAAATATTCTGATTTTTTTTCTAATATGGAAATGATAAAAATCCCTTAGGTATAAGGTATTATAAATTCAAACATTAAAGCCTATAATTTGACTCCAGGAGTTGGACTTACACATTTGTCTAATTGTATTTTTCCATATTTTGGGAGGAAATCCCTCTGATCATCCCGAGACTGTTAGAAATACAGAAATTATTATTACACATCAGACATAAAAACTGGATAAACTAGGACTGCGCTCTTTATTGTTTGTCCTTAGAAGTGTTTCATTTCTAGAGAAACATCCTGCTGCTCTGGTTATTTTTTCAGAGCTTGCTCAAATTCCACAAGGACTTCTTTTGGATCGCTTGCCACAAAGATTACATTCTCTTTGGAGTTCAGATATCGTACATCAGAGCACTGGAGTTTTTGCAAGTTTTCCCTCAGCAGGGGAAATATATCCCCTACAAACTAAAAGCAAAGTCAAAAGAGCAGTAAACAACTTTCTAACTCTCTTCTCCTAGTTTCCTTCATTAGAAAATATGACTACACTATACTCTCTTTATAGTATGCTTCATTTTTAATACTGATTACATCAGTGAAAGGAATATTTTAAATATGTAGTTACAATAGACTGATTCCTATTGTTTGTTTGCTTTTTCTTGGCTCATGGCTTGCTTGAATATATGAGGTCTGACAATTAAGATCCTGAACTTATTGCAACGTTGTTGCTAACCTTTTTTGATACTACAGAAATTATTCATTATGAATTTGTACCACCTGGACAAACAATTACCAAGTTTATATCTGGAAGTGTTGAAAAGGCTGCGTGAAAGTGAGATGACTTGAAGTTTTCACCAACGATTCATGGCTCTTGCATCACGACAATGCACCAGCTCACAGGGCACTGTCTGTAAGGGAGTTTTTAGCCAGTAAACAAATAACTGTGTTGGAACACCCTCCCTACTCACCTGATCTGGCCCCCAATGACTTCTTTCTTTACTCAAAGATAAAGGAAATATTGAAAGGAAGACATTTTGATGACATTCAAGACATCCGGGGTAATATGACAACAGCTTTGATGGCCATTCCAGAAAAAGAGTTCCAAAATTGCTTTGAAGGGTGGACTAGGCACTGGCGTTGGTGCATAGCTTCCCAAGGGGAGTACTTCAAAGGTGACCATAGTGATATTCAGCAATGAGGTATGTAGCACTTTTTCTAGGATAAGTTCATGTATTTAATTGTCATGAACTCATAAACAAGACAGATAAGAAGGAAACAATATAAAGATTGGTCCTGGACCAAATATTTTATAAATTTAATTATTTCACGTTTCAAAGTAGACTAAGATTAACCTTTCTGGAGTAATATAATGCAAGACTATAAACAGAAGCAAATCACATCAATTTTATTTTGTTAATTGTGTTTGATCCCCTTATGTTTTATTTTACATACCTCCTCTTGAAAACAGGGAACATCTGAGTTCTGGAACTGATTTATAACCATCCAAGTCATTATTGTGGCTACCCAATTTTGAGAGAGTTATGGTGATGATTCCTAATAGAACTATACTTTCATCAGCTTCAGTCACATCTAATTTTGACTTTTTGTTTTGTATCTGCTTTTTTATTTTGTGTATGTAGATTTGTGACTCAAATCTCCTTCATGAGCATGGTTTTTATTACTCAGTGTTTTCCTTTATTCTGTTCGTTGCTTTTAATCTTAGAGTCCATCTGGTCTAATATTAATATCACCACTCTTGCTTGCTTTTTGTTTTCATATGCCCATTATCTACTTCTTAATTTCTTAATGTTAACTTTTAATTTTCACCATGCTTAAGGTGGGTTTATTGTAAACACCATATAGGCTATTTTTTTACACTCAGTGTTTCTCTATTTTGATGAAAAGATTTAGTCTGTTAATATTATATATAATAAATGATATATTAGGTCTTATTTACTTTATTTTACTTCATTTTTATTATTCATTTTACTTTATTGTTTCCTCATTTTTACTTTGCTTCTTTGTTCAAGGTGTTATTTATTCCTCTTTCTTTTCCTTGCTAATAAAGAATTTCTACTGCCAATTTCAATCTATTAATGATTACATTTCCTTTCCCTGATCTTGTAATGAAGTACTATGTACAAATGTTTCTCCATAAACAATGCTCAAATTCCCCTCTAGTTCAATGAAGATAGATCCAATATTTTTATTTCCAGCACTCTCATTTCCTCTCTTTTTTCTTATCACTCTCTTTCTCCATTCTGGGTATGCATTATAATTATTTTATTTCTCTCCCTCTCTTCACTCACCTTCAATATTTTGTTGTTACAATATGATTGCTTCACAGTAGCCTAGACTATACACTAATGAATAAATCATTATATAATTTTTGTCATACAGTATTACAGTTATATTCATAATACGGTATTGAAAACATTGTTGAATTTTTAATAAATAACACTTATGAAGATAGGCTGATATGCAGTTTCTCCAATTTTGAGAGAGGCATATTGTATGGTAACGTAATTCTTTGAAAGCAAAATTATAAAACAGCAAGAAAACTAACAAATTATTAATTTTACATGAAATATCACTCACCTTATGCCTGTGGAAGAATAACCTATCCACTTTAACACAAATCTTGGACATGATATTCTACATGATGAACACTTAGGTGATGATGATGGTGATGACACAAAAATGTCTCATATAGTTCTTGACACACAGTTATTAGATTTTCACACAAAGACACTCACACACATACAAAACGGATACATGTTTTCTGGGTCTTGTTCTCCAATATTTGGCTAGTTTCTGTGGGAGAAAGACCAATGCCAATTATCTCATTCTCTATGTTGAGAAGATGACAGAGTTCCTGGTCTCATTCAAAACAATATCTGCCTGAAGCATCCGTAAGTTATTTCCCTATGTCTTCAATACTAGGTATTTCAAAGCTTTAAATTTTTTGCCTCTGAGCAAATATAACAACAAAAAAAACCTTTGGATTCTATCAATAAAATCGATCATCAGTAAAACAGAAATCTATAATACTTCCACAGTTTTCCATGAGTCTCTCTAAAATCCCAGTCTAAAGAGAGTAAAATACACATTCATAAAGTTATGGTGAACCCAGAATGCGTAAATAACCAATTTTAGAGCATGGTATCTAGTTCCTTGTGGTTTCAAAATACCATCACTATCCTATTTTTCATTTATAGTACGGAAATAAATGTAGATTTTAGAGTGTATTATTTTCCAGGTTTAGGGTCTTTATTTGCATTATCTTATCTCACATAAGCTTAATAATAAGCCTATTATTTAGCTCTATTTTACAGCTGTGAAACAGAAACTTGAAGCAGTTAAGTGCTAGCCCTAAGGTTACAAAAAGCTAGTGATAGAGCTGAGCATATGCACCCAGTAGAAAGCAAGGGGATAGTGGTAAATGAGAGGTTTTATAAGAATGCTATTTGACTTCTGAAAGACAGATGTGATGTAAGTCAAGAGTTACTAAAATTACATGTGCCTTTTCAACCTTGCAAATAAAAGCAACTTACATTACTTCAAATGCCAACCTGATTTCTGGAGACACATGCCTTCTGGAAACAGCATTGCTTAATGAAGTACTTGGCAACTCCATTTGTGACAAGTGCGTTTAAAAATTTTCTGAAATAGCCATAGATTATGGACCTCATCACACTCATGGCTATTAATGCAATGAGACATGACAAAGCATGAAATGTGAACTATCGATTCACACTGAAAGCTAAGTACCATTAGTGCATCTTTGTGTGAATTAATGCAGTACAGCACACTGCTGGCCATGGAATGTCACACAGTGACGGTGATTGGGATTGTAAAATGCCCTAATCAAGTGTTATTTGGAAAGAACAAGTATAGGCTGTCACATTGATGACAAGGTTTAAAAGTGTTGAGCTAAATAAATTATGCGGCACTATAGTCACAGCCCATTAATCTCATCAATTGTGTAATTATTTTGAATTACTTTATTTGAACTACATTTCAATTCTGAAATCTTATATAAATCATAGGACGTTGAAAACGTAAATTAAAGTCAGCCAGTACATCTTTTTAATTTCATTTCCAGAAATAAAAGCATATGTAAAATATAAATTGGATTATATTCACTTTTATGTATTTAAGGACAGAGTTATGCTCCATTGTAATTTTGCCTCTCTCTCTCTCTCTCTCTCTCTCTCTCTCTCTCTCTCTCTCTCTCTGTCTCTTTTTCTGTCATTCTCATATTTTTAAATTATCTTTCTTTATTAGCTACTTTCCCACAATATATGTATAAGTGCTTCAGTCACTTCGATGTTCCTGTGGGGCCCTTATATCTACTGTTATAGTGTCCATTACTATCATCACTTTCTCACCTCCCACTCTATTCAAATGAAAACAATTACCTGTCTATCTAATACTTCTACTCCCATCTCAAATCTCATAATTAAACTGGAACTGTTTTAACTAAAGTCAACATTGTTTTCTCAATTAATTTTTATAAGGAGTTCTCTTCAATTGTGTGTCTTGTTTGACCTCTCTTGTGTTTGATAATTTTGATCACTCCCTTTCTGAATATCTTTCCTCCTTGGTTTCCATTGCACTACTTCTACTAGGTCTCCTTCAATATCTTTACTTATTCCTTCTCGGTCATTTCTTCCTCTTCATATCCCTTAAATATTCTGTTTTCCAAGATTCTGTTCTAGCCCCCATCTTTTTTAATTGCACTCTGCACTCACACTGGGACAATTTTTTCATACCATGAGTTTCTAGTGGTTGTTATTCCAACATGAATACTAGCCTCTATGTCCCTGAGCTGTAATATCATATATAGTTCCTGCCTACTACACACTTTCCACCTATGGGATCTAAGTCAACATGGCCAAAATAATTATCTTCTTATTTATCGATCTGTTTATTTTCCTATAATCCCCATCTAGGTGAATGGTTTCACCATTAACTCATTTATCTGTCATTTTGAGTTTCTCACTTTTTCTATATCCTTCACAATAAAGGTGTCTCTATTAAACACCTTCTCTAAATAATAGAAACACTAGCTTGTATTCATCAATCTATTATTTTTACCAGCTCTGGATGTCATGATTTGGTCCTTTGTACTTGTAGAAATATTTCTGCAGTAAGTAGTTTTTCTTTCAATGTTTTAATATATTTCAAAAATTTGGTTGGACTCAGTACTTCAAATAAATCTATTGCTCTAAATCAGACCTTTCATGCAGCATTTCTAAGTTCCTTGTTTTATTTCTTGATTGATTATATTTTAATCAAGTATATATTGCCAAGGCTGACCCATTGTTTCTCAATATCTTGTATTCTACCCAGTTTGAGAATGTCATTGTGTGTGTATATGTATTTGGTTGTATACAATTTTATTACTGTGGTTTCATATATCTACCAGTACAGTCAAAATATAGGACAGTTCCATCATCAAAAGGGTTCTGTGTTGCTTTGTATTGCTTTTCTATTATTGTACTCACATAACTCCTACCCTTCTCTGTCTTCCTGCTCCTAAGCCCTAGTAACCATTGATCAATTTTCCATTGCTATAATTTTTGTCATTTCAAGAATATTACATAAATTTAATCATGCAATGTGTAAGTTCCTATTTTTCTGTTCTCAGATTAATTCCCTTGAAATTCCTCCAAGTTCTTTTATGTGTAAGTAGTTTATTAATTTTTATTGTTGAGTAATATTCCATGGTGCAGATATATGCTATGTACTTCAATAATCAGAAAATGTAAGATATATAAGATTTTCTGAGTTTATTATTATTAGTATGACAGTTGTATTATGGAAGAAAATCACCAAAACATAAAATAGAGAGAAATGTCAATCATATAATATTAATTTTCAAATTAAAAATAGTGAATTTATAAGGAAGATGTAACTATTACAGTTAAAAACTAATTTTCAAACATAACGATTCTTCCCTAAAAATCAGTATACATCAAATACAAACACCAGACAAGAAATCTCATTTCTTATTTCTTTTATTACAATAGCAAGTGAAATTAATTGAAAGGAGGTGTGAACTATGGGGTGTCGCCTTGGGGTGACAGTGGGGAGCAGCCATTGGGAGTTGATAAATGTAGGGTTGACAGGTGGGTTTTCTTTAAGACCTTTGTGGATTTGTGCAGAAAGCTATTTTTGCCTCACTTTATTTATCTGTGAAATGAGAGGTTTAGACTAAATGATTTCTGAGATACCCTCAGGTCTAAATTCTAATAAGGGCAGTAATTAAGAACTTTTGCTCTGGAGAGAAAGAACCTGGAATTGAATGTTGACTGACTCTGTGATGATGTGTGAGTGATTTAATCTGTCTAAATCTTAATGTCCTCATTAACAAGATGGGGCTATTAAAAGCACATTCCTTATAGGTCAGCATACTGTCTCACCTATAAAACACTTGAATAAAATTTAGTTATTTACATTTCTATCACTGGATATCAATCTCTCAAACTTCCCATAAAGTAATACTTTTTTTCAAATACCTAATTTATGTAAAATCAATAGGATTGTTATAAGAGTTAAAGGAGAAAATGCATAGAAAGTGATTCTGTATAAAATAAGATATATGCATTGTTTTAATTGCAGAGTATTTATCTTTCAAGAAAATGGCCTTAGTAATTATAAATTTAGTTATTACTTTCTGCTCACCTCATATATGTGTGATATATAATGGGAAGAGTTTTGGAAAGACCAATCTAACAGTTTGCTGCAAAACAGTTAAATATTTTTTGTCTTCACTGGAATCAGAGACAAGGACTAATTGGGAGGTGAAAATAAAATATAATCTTTCATTCATGCAGGTGAATGTTAACGTGCTAAAATATATAGTTTTGTAAATAACAAGCAACACTGCAGACTATGTGAAAAATTTGAGTGGGCTTTTAAGAATAAGTAACACTTCCATAGCTATAAATTTTAGCTCTACTGTAATGGAGTGGGGGGGTGAAAGAAGTGGTGCGAGTGGGGTGAGAATACCATGACCATAAGAAAGAGAAAAATGAAAGTGCAAGACACATGGAAGGAAACTTCTGAAAGTAATAAGTGTTAAGGTAAATGATATTAAATTTCCAAACTCATGCTTGTGAAAAAATAAGTGGAGTTTTAGGGAAAAACTTTGGGAAGATAAAAATGAGATTGCTCAATCATATTGCACATATAAATGGGCAGGAAAGAAACAAGTTTATGCCAATGTGTTTACCAAGAATTAAATATGTGTTTCAGCAAAGCTTTATCTTCAAAATACTAAACTTCCAACTTCTAGTTTTCCTATTGTCACATCACAATAAATATTCACCAAACAGGAAATTAAAAAGATATGCTCTGTGTGAATTGAGCTATACTTTCAAATCCCTGTTTTTGACACCCAGATGTATCTAATTTTGTTGAAGGAACCAGGTACTCTGAAGTTAGATTTCACAGGAAGTTGAGATTCTCCTTTCTTTCAGTGAAATTCTTCAGCAGTGTAAATCCCTTTGAAGTCAAGTTAATATGCCAATGTTGAATCAAATTTTGTGAACTTCAAAGTTTGCTCTGTTGTAGAGGATATCCTGGTGGGCTAGATATTGCAAAAAGAAATGAGAATATGACCTAAACATTTTAACTTGGTTTCTAAAGTAGTGTATGTTTTCTTATTTTGTGAATAGTTATGTTTTTATAGACTTAAAATATTTAAAACTATAGTATTATATCTATCATATTCCAAAATCTTACTTTATATTTATTTTATGCCATAGAAGTTTGATGAACTTACTTTATATAGGAATTTTACATTGCTTTTTTTCTTTCATTAAAGAGTTTTGGAAAGAACATAGAATGTAGAATCTTAGCAGCTTCATGAAGACCCCAGCTTTATTTTGGGGTAAATGGTATTAAAAAATTAATTTAAAAAAATCTATTACTGTTTTTATAAGAAAAAAATAACAATGTATGTATAAGTTTATAGTATTAAATTACAGTAAATTTAAAGCATTTGATTAAAGTTAATTTTCTTCCTTCTTTATCTCTCCATGAAACACCAAAAATTTTCAGGGCAATGAATGTTTAGATTGTTACTTAGATTTATCACCCAAAGTGATGAATATATGGGCAACATAACGTCTGCTTATAGGATTCTTGATTGACAGCTCTTTAAGCATCATGGATATGCCATTTCACTGCCTTTTGGTCTCTATTGTTTCTGATGAAAAATCAATGCTTAATCTTATTGGAATTCCCTTATAGATGAATTGTTTTTCTCTTGTTGCTTTTAAGATTTTCTTTTTCATGAGCTTTCAGCATTTTGACTGATATGTCTAGATACAAATCTTTTAAAATTTATCTTGAGATTTGTTGAGCTTCATGGATGTGAAGATTAATATTTTTCATCATATTTGCAACTGTCCCTTATCAAAGGATTGTGTTATGTGAGATAAAAATATACAGTCACGGTTTTCAGATTGCTGTGTGACTATGTAAGATTTTGGAAAGTTTTAGAATGTATTTATGAAGTAAAGAATGACAGCCTGCTTTTTGTTATTTTATTTATTTTTTTCAGTTACAATTGACATTTAATATTATTCTATATTAGTTTCAGGTGTACAACATAGTGGTTAGATATTTATATAATTTACAAAGTTATTCCCCTGATTAGTCTAATACCCACCTGGCACTACACATAGTTGTTGCAACATTATTGACTATATTCCCTGTGCTTTACTTTACATCCTGTGACGATTTTGTAACTACCAATTTGTATTTCTTAATCCTTTCACATGTTTTACCCAGTTACCTAACCCCCTTCTCCTCTGGCAACCATCAGTTTGTTCTCTGTTTCTATGAGTCTGTTTCTGTTTTGTTTGTTCGTTTATTTTGTTCTTCAGAATCTACATAGAAGTGAGATCATATGGTATTTGTCTTTCACAGTCTGACTTATTTCACTTTACAGAATATTCTCTAGCTCCTGCTTTGTAAATCCATTTCTACCTTACATGTTTCGTTAAAATAGTGCACATACTTCAAATGACTGAAGCATTTGTGGAAGAAGAGAGCTACTGTCAGACACACACACAGTATTTAAGCCCCAGGCCCCCTTTCTTACCAGCATACCTGTAACTTCTTAGGCATTCAGTGTGATAGCAACACCTTATTCTTTCTTCATAACTGTCCTTTCCTTAATAATGGCACTCATTTGCAATATCATGACATACAAAGATTTGTACCCCGTAAAATACAGAGTTGACTTAAAAAAATCAAGTGATGATGAAGGTTTGTGCTGTTATAACTTTTTAACAGAGTATGAATCTGTTTTCAGTTCCTTTTCTCCCATTTTACCTGAAAGCATCTAATAAAACATTCATGATACAATGCTATTGAAACTATGCTCACCAATGTAACTAATGATTTCCAAGTTGCTAAATTGAATGATAAAGTCTCAGTTTTTATTTCGCTTGGCCAGTCCAATCAGAAGGAGTGGACATAGCTTATTATTTCTTTTGTTTCAATATTTCTTCATTTGGATTTCAGAAACCCAGGTTCTCTTGGTTTTCTTTTATCTCATTGTCTACTCTTTCTCATCTCCTTTATCGATTGTTTTTCTCTTTTCAACCTCCTATTGCTGATGTTGCTCAAGGCTGGTTCTTTGTCCTTTTCTCAATTTATATTCACGCCCCTGATTAATTCATCGAGGCTCATGGCATTAAGTTTCTTCCATATGCTGTTTACTCTCAATATCTTCAATCCAAACTTCTTTTCTGAACTCCAGACACGTATTGAACTGCCTCAGTATCTCCACATACATGTTTAATAGCCATATGTAATTCAAAATGTTCAAAATGTAGTTCCTGATCTGTCCTGTACCCCAAACACCCACTACTGCTTCAGTCTGCTTCAGTTATATAGCCTTCCTCACCTCAGTTGATGTCAGTTCAGTTTTCCAGGGGCCCAGATCAGAAATCTTGAAATCATTTTTGAATCCTTTCTCTCATACCTCACATCCAAGGCATCAGGAAATCCTGTTATTTCTATCTTCAAGGTATTTCTAGAATTCTGTCTTGTTTACCCTCTCCACCCTCTCATTTGCGATGGAAAGATCTTCATCTCTCATCTGCATTATTGCAATTCCATCCCAACTGAAATTCCTTCTTTTATTCTGCCCTGTAAAAATCTCCTGAAAAAAAAGAAAGCCAAAGTAAACCTTTAAATAAAGTAAGTCAGTCACCACACTCCTCTAATCAAAACTTTGTTGGCTCCTTATTTCACTTAGAGTCAAAGACCTTACGTAGCAAGCAAAGCTCTATGTAACGTGGTAACCCTAGGACCTCGCTGCCTTCATCTTCTGCAACTCTTCTCTTCCTTGAGTCAGCTCCAATAACACTGACATATTTGCTATCAATTGGAAATATAGCTATACTCCTATCTTAGAGACTTTGCTCTAATTGTTTTTTCTTCCTGAAATCTTCTTCTTCCTATAGATATCTGCTTAGCTAGCTAGCATCCTTATCTTGATGGCTTTGCTCAAATTTTATCTTCTTTATAATGCTTGTCTTGATCATTATACAGCAACCTGCCTAAATGGAAGCACTTAGTGGGAAAAGGAAGAAAACCAAGAGTGTGATAGGACAGAAAAACTTTACCAAGAGACCATTTAAAAAAATTACTAACAATTGAAAATAAACTCAAGAAGAAGTTTATTCTAGAAGAAAATAAACTCTAGAATATAATGTAAAATAAGGACTAAATGGATCATTTGGGTTTAGTCATAAAGAACTTGTTTTTGGCAAGAATAGTTGATTTGGATCATTAGGTGAAAAAGCCAGACAATTTAGGATCCTTTGTCTTTAGGCCATGGATTATATAACATTGATTAATATAAGACAATCAGAACAACCCAGTAATTAAAAAACCGTCTTGTTCCCACCTAACCCACACCCATTTTTCTTTTTTTCCAGGAAAGGACTTTGGAATTCTTTTTCCTCATTCATAAAATAGATATAATAAAACCTGGTTAGTAATTGCTGAACCGTGCCTGGAATCTTAATTTGAAGACTGTTGCTCTTCTACCATACTGTTGCACTATCTTGGATGTAAAAAGCTAAGACTTTGGCCAAATAAAATAATTAAAAATAAAATAAGCCTGCTATCTTTTGGAAAGCATTTACTTGAATTTATATTCTTGTGAAGTGATAATAAAATGATGTCTATGAAGACCAAATTTTTTAAAAACTCCATATAGATCACTTTATAGATTGATACACCCACAGAATGTATTCACAGCTGCCATTTTTTCAGTCTTTATTTCACATATTCAAAATATGGATGTTCTTACCAATGTTTGAGTGACAGTTACATTAATAAAAGGTACAAAGTTAGTAGCTGTAGCCAGCAGGGCTACCTTCCTTTCTAGCCTTGGGTTTGGCTTTCTGTTTCTTCAAATTGAAAGACCATCTCTGATTATTGTACCATTGTGACCTGCTATTATTTTTTCTCTACTGATAATGTTATGTTTGTTGAAATAGTGCTTCAAGGTGCAAAAGACAGACAGAGAAAGTAAAAGACACATTGGGAAAGTAACTTTAGGTTTCTATTATAGGATTCATTCTTAGTATCGCTGGAGCTTCCATTTTTATGTAATAACCTTGATTTTAATTCCCAAATTTACCTGTCCATTTCATATTTAAAATTTTCTTACATTCTGTAACAGAGAATGTATCAAATAAAAATGTTTTGTTGAGATTCTCAGTAATCAATATATACTATTTCTTAATACATTTGGTTTTGCAAGGTCAGTGATAGGATTAAGGTTTGAAGGCTTTGATTAAGTTGTTTTAATTACACCAGGGCATCAGAACTCTAATCATTTCTCTTTAGTCTTCATTAAAATACACCCTTAATTAAAATAACAGCATAAAATATTTAACTGCCCACTCATTACTGAGGGGAAAAAAAATAACTGACTGTAGAACACTTTTAAAGAAATATAACCACCTGAGTACAAGTTAACAACTTCCAAGTTATTGACCATCTGGCTGTAATATCTGTTTCCATTGATTGCCAGTATTCATTTGCATGGTCTGGATTATTAGGTGAGATAAAGAAGAATTTTCCTCAGTAGAACAGGATCATTCTATAGACAAGAGTAGACACATAACAGTGTTTCTTTTCACTGGAGGTTCACAATGTATTACTACATTTAATTATTTTCTTTTTGGAGTAATAATCTGTCCAATTTCTCTTGTTCCATCTTGGGAAGATCTGCTTAAGCCTATCCACAGGTGAATTGATATGCAATGACTGAATTATTTATTAATAAACAACTCTTGAGCACTGCCTCTGTATCCAGTGCTATGAAAAGAGGTGTGCGTATGTAGAAATGAACAAGACAGTCACATCCTTCTGTTATGGATACAAACAATAATCGGTAGTGCATGGCGGGCTGTAAGAGAAGTAGGAAAGTGGAAGTGCACTGGGCCAGGGCATTGTTATGATATGGACCCTGGTTACATTTCTAGACAGTAAAGCTTACTCAAGGCATTTTAATGGAATTAAATGTTCTAAATGAACTAAATTAGTTCATTTAGTGATATGAACATGGCAGATACAGAGTCTAAAATATCGAGGGATAGTGAAAACATAGGAAAGAAGTTGAAAACTACTATAACCATTCCTGATAGACCAGTTTTTGTCATCCTGGAATCTGGATGTTGATTCTCAGTGTCTCTCTCTGCCCTTTCCCACTGGTTTTTCTGCAAACAATGGCATCTTTTTCTCACCATGTTTACCTAATGCTTGATCAGCCTGCTTTGCACATTTTCCCACTTTACTCTGCTTCAGTCTAGGGGAAAATACCACCTTTCTAGGGATTTTATTATGTTTATTTTATTATATTTTTAAAACACTAGTTGTTAATGTTCAGATTCAATACTTTCACTTGCTCTCCCATCATTTAAATCCTCTTTGTTAGAATCACTGATGTTCCCTACATAAATACTCAACCCTAAAAAAAATTCCCAGCACTTGGATTAGTTTCTCCCAGCCTTATTCACAATGCCTGAATCTGGTCTTCCTACTTTCTGTCCCAGAAAAATCCTTTTTTTTTTTTTGCTATAGCCCACTTGGCTTTCAATTTAAACTGTTGCCTGCAGTATTCAACTTCTCTTCTCTGACCATCAAATGGATCCCTGGTTTCTTGGTTTTCAGAATCATGTCTGACAGAGCTCACGGTGGCTTCAGACTTTCTGATCCCCATTTCTGATTCACTCCATGGATGCTGGTGAGATGTCCTAGGTTTTACTCCGCACTAAGAAGTGTGTTAGTGCCCATGTACTTATCATGAAAATGCCTTGTATATGATCCTATAAAAGCCACTTTTCATTAAGAAGAAACCTTTAAATCACAAGTTGACCATTGCAGTGTACAGCTTCTGCATGCAAGCTTCTGTTTTCTTCTTATTCCCAACATTAGCTCTTGTATTTCACAAAGCTCCACTTAAGTGCCCACCATATTTAATTTAATGATTTTGCTCTTTCAAGAATAATAAACTCAAATGACTTTAAAAAGGTTACATACTTATGTGAAGCCCCAATACACAATTTGGTGAATGAAAGTGTACCTCTTCTGTATATTTAAATACAACAAGAACAACAACAAAACAGCTTCCAGCAATGGCATAGTATCTCTCTCAACTAAATCTTCCACAGAGAACAACCAGAAAATCAGGAAAAAATATTTTTCAAAATCTATTTAAAAGCATTGTCAAACTACCAAGTTAGGAAGAACCTGTGGGTCTAAGACTATGAGTGAATTAAAAAATAAGAACTCAGCCTGATATTTTACACCATTTTTCACCTGTGAAATTTGCCCTTTGATAGTGCAGCTGAAAGGCTGAGAAGAATAACTTTGACATTTTGTCCATTCCAATCCATCTACCTAACCCCATGTGCCATGCCAGCGAGGCTACCGAGACAAGAAGGGTTATTATTGGCAATGTTTGTCACAACACAATTATTGGACCAATAAAACATACAAATATTTTTATGTATTAATTCTGTAATCCATAAGTCATAAATAAATGTTATGGGCTTTCTGAACCCAGAAATATTTACTAAGCATGGATGTTTTTGATTATTTGCATGTTTTTATTACTGTTGAGTTATATGAATTCTTATATGTTCTAGATATGAACTCCTTATCACATGTGTGGTTTGCAAATATTTTCACCCATTCTGTAAGTTGTCTTTTCTTTGTTTTAATCATTTATATGGCTGTGCAGAACTTTTTACTTTGATATCGTCCCATTTCTTTATTTTTGATTGTTGCTTGTGCTTTAGATGTCATATCCAAAAAATTATTGATTATTTTAACAAAGAACTATATATTCAGCAAAATTTTCCTTCATAAATGAGAGAAATAATTCATTAGCAGATAAACAAAATCTGACAGAGTTTGCCACTAGCAGATCAGCTCTACCAGAAAAACTAAAGGGATCCCTGATTTAAAATGCAACCACATAAAGCAATATTTATAAATCTATATTGATGGAAACTAAATGAATAAAATTATAATTTATGACTATAAAGTTAAAATTTGTGACTATAATAACATAGAAGAAAGTGAAGATTAGCACTATGAAAGCAAAGTTGTATACACTATTGAAAGAAAGTTAATATTAATATGAATCAAATTGCTATAACTTAAGATGTTAGTTTTAATCCCCAGGGAAACCACTAAAATAACAACTTAAATATAATAAAAGAAACAAAAAGGAATTAAAATGGTACACTAGAAAATATCTACTTAACACAAAAGAAGATAGTAGTGGGAGAATTGAGTAACAAAAAATATACAGAAAACAATAAAATGATAAATGTAAATAAATCCTGCTATAGTGTGTTGAATGGTGTCTTCCGACAGATATATCTACATGGAAGATAAAAATGTAAGCTTATTTGGAATAAGGTTCTTTGCAGATAAAGTTAAGGTAAGAATTTCCAGATGAGGATTAGGATGGGACCTAAATCCAATGGTGGGTGATGTCCTTACAAGAGACAGAAGGAAGACACAGGGAAGAAAGCTATGTAAACCTGGAGACAGAAATTGGAATGATGAATCCAGAATCCAAGGAATGTCAAGGATTGTCTATAGCCACCAGAAGCTAGGAAAGAGGTATGGAATGAATTCTCCCTCAGAAAGCCTCAAGAATGCACCAAACCTATTGACACCTTGATTTTAGACTTCTGTCCTTCAGGATTATAAAAGAATGCGTTCGTGCTGTTGTGAGCCATTGTTTGTGGTAACTTGTTGTAGCAGCCCTGAAAAACTAATCGATCTACTTTATTAATAATTACATTAAATATAAACAGATTAAACTCTCAAACCACAAGGCAGTGATCAAAAAATAGATTTCAAAATGACCCATCTATATGCTGTATATAATAAAAATCATTTTATATACAAAGATACACAGAAACTGAAAGTATAAGGATAGAAAAACATGTACAGTGCAAACAGCAACCAAAATAAAGCTGGAGTATCTATACTTATATCAGACAAAATAGACTTTAAGGCAAAAATTACTACAAAGATGGACATTTTACAATAATGAAAATGTCAATATATCAATAAGATATAACAATGTAAATTCATGTTCAACTACTGAGTAAGCCCCAAAATACAAAATGCAAATACTGACAAAATACAAAAGGAAGAAAAAGATAATTCAACAATGATTCCTGGAAACTTCAATCTCCCACTCTCAATAATGGATGGAATACCTGAGCAGAAGTTCAGCAGGGAAATAGACTTTGACAACACTATAAAACAACTAAACATGAGAGCTTTCAATAGAACATTACACCAACAATAGCAGAATACACATTCTTTTCAATGATATCCTTTTTATTATTATTTTTATTTTGCAACTACAGTTGACATTCAATATTATTTTATACTACTTTTAAGTGTACAACGTAGTGGTTATACATTTATATAATTTACAAAGTGATCCCCCAATTGGTCTAGTACCCATCTGGCACTATACATACTAGTAGTTATTACAATATTATTGACTATATTCCCTGTGCTGTACTTTACATCCTCATGACCATTTTGTAAATACCCATTTGTATTTCTTAATCCCTTCACCTTTTTTCACCCAGCTCCCAACCAGCTTATCATTTGGCCATCATCAGATTGTTCTCTGTATCTATGAGTCTATTTCGGTTTTGTTTGTTCATTTATTTTTTTCTTTAGATTCCACATATAAGTGAGAGCATATGGTATTTATCTTTCTCTGTCTGACTTAATTTGCATAGCATAATACCCTTGAGGCCCATGCATGTCATTGCAAATTGTAAGATTTCATTTTTTTTATGGTCAAATTATGTATGTATCTATATCTATATCTATATCTAGATCTAGATCTAGATCTAGATCTAGATATAGATATAGAGAGATATAGATATATACATACACACACACACACACATATATATGTGTGTGTATATATATATATGCACATATACATATACATATATGTATACATATATATAAACACTTCTTTTCCAATTGTCTATTGATGGGTTTTTTGGTTGTTCCCATGTCTTGCCTATTGTAAATAATGCTGCAGTGAATATAGGGGTGCATATATCTTTTTGAATTAGTGTTTTGGGTTTCTTCAGATAAATACTCAGAAATGGAATTGCTGGATCATAAGGTAGCTCTATTTTTAATTTTTTTGAGGAATTGTCATACTGTTTTCCATAGTGGCTACACCAATTTGCAATCCCACCAACAGTACACAAGGGTTCCCAACTTTTCTCCACATCCTCACCTACACTTATTGTTTGCTGACTCATTGATGATAGCCATTCTGACAGGTGTGAGGTGATATCTCATTGTGGTTTTAATTTGCATTTTTCTGATGATTGGTGACATTAAGCATCTTTTCACATATCGATTGAACATCTGTATGTCCTCTCTGGAGAAGTTTCTGTACAGATCCTCTGTCCATTTTTGAACTGGATTGTTTCTTTTTTTGGTGTTAATATGTATGAGTTCTTTATAAATTTTGGATATTAACCCCTTATGAAATGTATCATTGGTGAATATCTTCTCCCATTCAGTAGGATGTCTTTTCATTTTGTTGATGGTTCCCTTTGTTGTGTGAAAAGGTTTTAGTTTGTTGTAATCCCATTTGTTTATCATATGTGTTTTTTTTTTTTCCTTGCCTGAGGAGATATATCAGAAAAAAATAGTACTAAGAGAGTTTACTGCTTATCTTTTCTTCTAGAAATTTTACATTTAAGTCTTTAATCCATTTTGAGTTTATTCTTGTATACACGTATGGTGCAAGAAAGTGGTCCAGTTTCTTTTTTCTTTTTTTTTTCATGTATCTGTACAGTTTTTGCAATGCCATTTATTGAATATACTGTCTTTATCCCATTGTATATCCTTGGCTCCTTTGTCATAGATTAAAAAACCATATAGGTATGAGTTTATTTCTGGGCTCTCTATTCTGTTCCATTGATCTATGTGTTTGTTTTTATGCCAGTACTATGCTCTTTTGATTACTGTTGTCTTGTAGTATAGTTTGATATCAGGTAGTGTGATACCTACAACTTTGTTCTTCCTTCTCAAGATTGCTGTGGCTATTCGGGATCTTTTGCGGTTTCATATGAATTTTAGGATTACTTGTTCCAGTTCTGTGAAAAACGTCATTGGTATATTGATAGGCATTGTTTTGAATCTATAGATTGCTTTGTGAAGTATGGACATTTTAATGGTGTTAATTCTTCCTATCCACGAGCAGAGTACATTCTTCCATTTATTAGTATCTTCAATTTTTTTCTTCAATATCTTACAATTTTCCAAGTACAGATCTTTTACTTTCTTGATTAAATTTATTCCATGCTAATTTTTAATGCATTTGTAAGTGGGATTACTTTCTGTATTTCTCTTTCTGATACTTTGTTATTAGTGTTTACAAATGCAATAGATTTCTGAATATTAGTTTGCATCCTGCTACTTTACTAAATTCATTTATGAGTTCTAATAGTTTTTTGGTGGAAACTTCAGTGCTCTCAATATGTAGTATCTGTCATTTGCAAATAATTTTTTTAGTTTTACTTCTTCCTTTCCAATTTGGGTGACTTTTATTATTTTTCTTGTATGATTGCTGTGGCTACGACTTCCAAAACCATGTTGAATAAAAATGGTGAAAATGGACATCCTTGTCTTGTTACTGATCTTAAGGAAAACGCTTTTAGTTTTACTTGTTGAGCATAATGCTAGCTGTGGGCTTGTCATATATGCTCTTTATTATGTTGAAGTATGTTCCCACTATTCCCACTTTATGGAAAGTTTTTTATCATAAATCAATGCTGGATTTTGTCAAATGCTTTTTCTGAACCTATTGATATGATCATTTAATTTTCAATTTTCATTTTTTACATGGTGCATACATTACTCTTTTTTTTGCAGATATTGACCAAACTTGCATCCTGGGAATGAATCCCACTTGATTGTGGTGTATGATCTTTTTAATTGTAGGCCAATATCTCTGACAAACGTAGACGCAAAAATATTTTGTTGACAATTTTTGCATCTACGTTCATCAGAGATATTGGCCTACAATTTTCATTTTTGTGTAATATCTTTTTCTGGTTTTGGAATCATGTTTTTGGTGGCATCATAGAATGAGCTTGGGAGCCTTATCTCTTCTTGAATTTTTTGAAATGGTTTGAGAAGTGTGGATGTTAATTCTTCTTTGAACGCTTGCTGAAATTCACCTGTGAAGCCATCAGGTACAGGACTTTCATTTGTTGGGAGTTTTTTAATTACCGATTCGATTTTTTTAGTAGTAATCAGTCAGCTCAGATTTTCTGTTTATTTTTTATTCAGTCTTGGAAAATTGTATTTATCCATTTCTTCCAGATTATCCAATTTGTTGGGACATAATTATTGTAGTATTTTCTTATAATTCTTTGTATTTCTGTTGTGTCCATTGTCACTTCTCTTTCATTTCTAATTTATTTCGGTCCTCTCTCTTTTTTTATTGATGGGTCTGGTAAAAGGTGTGTCAATTTTGTTCATCTTTTCAAAGAACCAGCTCTTGGTTTCATTGATCTTCTGTATTTTTTTTTCAGACATTATTTTATATATTTCCACTCTGATCTTTAATATTTCCTTCCTTCTATTCACTTTAGACTTTGTTTGATATTCTTTCTCTAGTTCCTTTAAGTGTAAGTTTAGATTGTTTATTTGAAATTTTTCTTGTTTCTTGAGTTAGGCCTGTAATGTTATGAATTTCCCTCGAAGGATTGATTTGCTGTGTCTGATAGATTTTGGACCATTATGTTTTCGTTTTCATTTGTCTCAAGGTATTTTTTTGATATCTTCGTTGATCTCATTGTTGACCCATTCATTGTTTAGTAGCATATTATTAACCGTCCTTGTGTTTGTGTGTTTTTCAGTTTTTATCTTGTAACTGATTTCTAGTCTCAGACCATTGTAGTCAGAGAAGATGCTTAATATGATTTTAATATTCTTAGATGCATCAAGACTTGTTTTGTGGGCTAACACGGTCAAATTTAGAAAATGTTCCATGTGCACTTGAATAGAATGCATATTCTGCTGCTTTAGGGTGAAATGCTCTAAATATATCAATTAAATAGATCTGGCCTACGGTTGCTGTTCCCTTGTTGGTTTTCTGTCTGGAAGATTTGTTCATTGGTGTCAATGGGGTGTTAAATTCCCCTACTATGACTATATTACTGTTGATCTCTTCTTTTATGTGGGTGAATATTTGTTTGTATATTTAGGGCCTCCTGTGTTAGGTGCATAGATGTTTACTAGGATTATATCCTCTTGTTGGATTGATCCATTTATCATATGTAATGTCTTTACGTATTTCTTATAGTCATTGTTTTAAAGTCCACTTGTCTGATATAAGTTTTTCTACCCCAGCTTTTTGTTTTATATTTTCATGAAATATCTTTTTTCATTCCTGTACTTTCACTCTGTGTGTGTCTTTTGATCTGAAGTGGGTCTGTTTTAGACAGCATATGAGGTCAGACAATTAAGTTTGCGACCTTTCCACTGTTGCGACCTTTCCACTGTTGCGAACTTTCCACTGTGGAAAGGTTGCAAACTTAATTGTCCGTCCTTCATATGGGTGGGTCTTGTTTTCTTATTCATTCAGCTAAACTATTTTTTACTGGAGTATTTAATCTATTTAAATGTAAAGTGATTATTGATAGGTACAGAGTTATTGCAATTTTATTATTCATATTTATGTTCTTCCCCTGCCTCCTTTTTTCTCCTTAAAAAAGTCCCTTTAACATTTCTTATAACACTGGCTTGGTAGTGATCAACTCCTTTAGCTTTTTCTTATCTGGGAAGCTCTGTATCTCTGTTTTAATTTTAAATGAAAGCTTTGGTAGGTAGAGTAGTATTGGTTGTAGGTCTTTGTATTTCATAACTTTAAATATTTTCTGCCACTCCCTTCTGGTCTGCAAAGTTTCTGTTGAGAAATCAACTGACAGTCTTATGCGTATGGGAGCTTTCTTGTAAATAAGTAGCAGCCTTTCTCTTGTTGCTTTTAAGATTCTCTCTTTGTCTTTAAACTTTGGCTTTTTTAAAAAAAGTATTTATTTATTTATTTTAAATTTATTGGGGTGACAATTGTTAGTAAAATTACATAGATTTCAGGTGTACAATTCTATATTACATCATATATAAATCCCATTGTATGTTCACCACCCAGAGTCAGTTCTCCTTCCATCACCATATATTTGATCCCCCTTACCCTCATCTCCCACCCCCTAGCCCCTTACCCTCTGGTAACCACTAAACTATTGTCTGTGTCTATGAGTTTTTGTTTCTCATTTGTTTGTCTTGTTCTTTTGTTGTTTTTGGTTTATATACCACATATCAGTGAAATCATATGGTTCTTTGCTTTTTCTGTCTGACTTATTTCACTTAGCATCATACTCTCAAGATCCATCCATGTTGTCACAAATGTTCCTATATCATCTTTCCTTACTGCCGAGTAGTATTCCATTGTGTATATATACCACAACTTATTTATCCATTAATCTATTGAAGGACATTTTGGTTGTTTCCATGTCTTGGCCACCGTAAACAAAGCTGCAGTGAACATTGGAACACATGTGTCTTGGTATATTTCGGGGCTCCCTGATTGGGGGCATAAATATTGATGACTGTTATGTCTTCTTGTTGTATAGTCCCCTTTACCATTATGAAATGCCCATCTTTGTCTCATCTTTTTCACTCTGAAGTCTGTTTCATCTGATATCATTATGGCTACACCTGATTTTCTCTGTGTACCATTTGCTTGGAGTGTCAATTTCCACCCTTTCACTTTGAGTCTATCCTTGTCCTTGTAGCTGAGATATGTCTCTTGGAGACAGCATATCGTTGGGTTTAGTTTTTTGATCCAATCTGCTACTCTGTGCCTTTTTATTGGTGAGTTCAGTCCATTTACATTTAGGGTGGTTATTGATATGTGAGGATTTCCTGTCATTCTATCTTTAGTTTTCTGGTAATGCTGTATCTCCATTGTTTCTCTGCCTATTTGTTGTTGTCTATTATTTCTGTGTAGTGGTATTCTATGATGTTTCACTCCGTTTCTTCTTTTATTACAGTATATATTTCAGTTCTGGATTTTTTTTTGAGTGGTTACCTTTAAGTTTATGTAAAAGAAAGTTTGATATTTAGAGTATGCCATTTTCTTGAGCACGCTTACTTTCTCCATTCCCATATTCCAGTTCAGGCCTTTACTCTCCCCCTTTTATGTTTTGGTTGGCACAAATTGTCCCTGTTAATGGTGGTCGAATAGCCTTCTTTAGTATTTCTTGTAGTGCAGGGCATGTATTAGAAAATTCCCTCAGCTTCTGTATGTCTGGAAATGTCTTTATTCCTCCTTCATATCTAAAGGATACTTTGCTGGATATATTATTCTTGGATCATAATTTCTCTCTTTCAATAGTTTGAATATTTGGTTCCACTCCCTCCTGGTTTGTAGAGTTTCAGCTGAAAAATCTGATGATAATCTAATGTGCTTTCCTTTGTAGGTTACTATCTTCTTTTCCCTGGCTGCCTTGAGGATTCTTTCTTTGTCGTTGATTTTAGACAGCTTCAACACAATGTGCCTTGGAGAAGACCTGTTGGGATTGAGGTAATTAGGTGTTCTATTTGCTTCTTGGATTCGAGGATCCAGTTCTGTCCACAAGTTTGGGAAGTTCTCATTAACAACTTGTTTGAATATATTCTCTGTTCCCTTGTCTCTTTCTTCTCCTTCTGGTATGCCCATTATTCTTATATTGCTCTTTCTGATGGAGTCAGAAAGTTCTTGTAGAGTTCTGTCATTTCTTTTAAGTCTCAAGTCTCTTTCTTCTTCCATCTGTGTAATTTCCAGGTTTCTATCTTCGATGTCACTCATTCTTTCCTCCATCTGGTCAACTCTACAAGCTGGTTATTTCATTCTTAATTTCTTCTATTGAGTTCTTAATCTCCAGAAATTCTATTTGGTTCTTTTTTAAAATTTCAATCTCCTTCGTAAAATGCTTATGTTGTTCTTTGATTGTGTTTCTGAGTTCATTAAACTGCCTTGCTGTGTTTTCTTGCATCTCGTTGAGTTTTTTCAGAACTGCGATCTTGAATTCTCTGTCATTTAAGTCACATATTTCCATATCTTTAAGTTCCTTTTCTGGAGACTTTTCACTTTCTTTCTGAGCTGTGTTGTTGCCTAGGTTATTCATGGCAATTACTGATTTATTATTTCTCTTCCTAGACATCTACAGGAGTGGCTTCTGCAACAGGTTGATAGGAAGAGGTCTTTCTTTTGTTTTCCAGTACTTGTTGGTAGAATGTATTATTTTCTCTCCAACTGCAGCCTTTTTCTCTCTCACACGGTAGTGCTATGATTTCTCTGCACTAATCCAGCTTCTCACACAGTGGAGTGATTCCCTGGGAGATGGGCTTCTCCTCTTTTAATAGGTCGCCTGGGTCACAGGGCACAGTGTCCGTGTGGGTATGCGGAGAGCTTCTGATGTTCCAAAGCTCTTCCTGCACGAGATTCAGAGCCCATATGTTTCAGCAGCTCTGTTTACTCCTGCAGAGATCCGCCCAGATAGGTGGGGCCAGGGGCAGGGTGAGTTGTGAGAGGTGGCCCAGAGCAATGGCGGGGACCACCATCACAGCCATTCCTGTTTCCACAGCTCCCTCCCCTTTGCCAGAACTAGTTGGGCTGTGAATTTGTGTCTGTGGTCCACATTTCTCAGAACAGCAAATATTCTGCTCTTCTGATCTGACACTGCCGCTGTTCCACCTCCAGCACCGGACTGGTGGGGGCAGGGCGAGCTCTGGGAAGGGAGGGAGGGTACGGCTAGTCTCAGTACCTAAGGCTTCCGTTCTCTGCTCAGCAGTGAGGGCTTAAACCATCGTTTTCAGCCTTCTTCCCTCAGTCTTTTCTCCAAGGTCTCTGCCGTGAGCGTTGGGTTCAGCCATGTTAATTGCTGCCCCCTCAGCCCTGCGGGCCATAAGCAGAGCCCTAGCAGCCCAAGTTCTTCCCTCTCCTGCAGCTGCGGTAGTTCTGGGATGCAGCAAGCTCAGAGCACTGAGCTAGGTTTGCGTCCTGCGCCCACGTGGCTCTGTCTCCGCACTTCTCCCTTCCTCCTCCCCAGCTCGTAGGATTCGCCCACCTTTAGGTGAATTCAGTAGTGGGCTTCTTCGTCTTGCCTGTCTGCTGTGCAGGGAGTCCTTTGTGGAGTTTTTGTTGTTTAGTTTTAAATTCCAGGGAAGCTTTACAGAGGCTCACCTCATGCCGCCATTTTGATGATGTCTCAAGTTTTGGCATTTTAATTATGATGTATCTTGGTGTGAGCCTATTTGGGTTCATCTTCTTTGGGACTCTCTGCACTTCCTGGACTTATATGTCTATTTCCTTCATCAGGTAAGGGAAGTTTTCTGTCATTATTTCTTCTAATACATTTTCAATTCCTCACTCTTTCTCTTCTCTTTCTCATACCTCTATGACGCGTATGTTGTTATGCTTGATGTTGTCCCAGAGGTCCCTTAAGTTGTCCTCATTTTTTTAATTCTCGTTTCTTTTTGCTATTCCAATTCAGTGGTTTTTGCTACCTTGTCTTCCAAATATCTGAGTTGATGTTCTGCTTCATCTAATATGCTGTTGATTCCTTCTAGTATATACTTCATTTTAGTTTTTGTATTCATCCTTTCTGACTGGTTCTTTTTTATGGTTTCTCTGTCCCTTTTTTATGCTTCCTATCTCTTTGTTGAAGTTCTTACTAAGTCCCTTGAGTATTTTTATAACCATTATTTTAAAATCTGTATTTTGTAGGTTTCCTGCCTCCATTTTGTTTAGTTCCTTTCTGGAGTTTTTTCCTGTTCTTTTATTGGGACATATTTCCTTGTTTCCTCATTTGGGTTGTCTCTCTGTGTTTGTTTCTATGTATTATGTAGATCTGCTACGTCTCCCAGAGTTGGCCAGGTGGCCTTATATAGTAGGTGTCCTGTGAGACCCAGTGGCATATTCTCCCTGACCACCTGTGCCAGGTGCTCCAGGAGTGTCCCTTGCATGTGCCTTTGGGTGTGTCTGCTTTTGCTCTCCTCTTGTAGTTGAGCCTTGATTGCTGTTTGCATGTCAGTGGATGGGATTGACTCTGAGACTGACTGGCTGTGAGGACTGGCCATGACCACAGCTTAGGATTTGCTGTGCAGGGGCTGACTCCTTGGAGTGAGATTTGCTTCAGTAGGCTCTGGTACCTGTGGAGACTACGGTTTGGGTGTACCGCTTGTGGGACTAATCAGGTGGTGCTCCATTGTGGTCTGAAGTAGGTCTCTGGGAGTGTTGGTTCTGGGACCTCTTGGGAGGGTTTTCGTGCATGCCAGGGTCAGTCACTGCCTGTTACCACCTCTGGGGCTACCAGGTAGAGCTACAGAGTAATCTGCAGTTAGTCACTGCCTGTGCTATACTTGGAGGCACACGGGGGAAACTACACTGTGAGCTGAGGCCACTGTCACCAGTACCAGGCCTGGGACAGCTCAGCAAAAGATCTAGGGCACTCTGAGGCCTGCTGCCTCCTGCCAGCTGCCCATAAGACTCAGCCACTGAAAGAGCCTTGGACAGTACATAAGTTGAGTGAGGTGGAGTCTTAGGGCATCACCAGGGTAGAGTAGTTTTCACCAGGTTAATGTAGATTCAGATTTGGTGCCAGTACTGAGTCTGGAGCTACTCAGATAAAAGCTCACAGCACAGCAATGTCAGTTGCTGACTACCTATTATCTGTATGCTCTTGCAAGTTGTCCAAGAAAGATGGCAGTGGGGGCAGGGGCTAATGCCCCATTGCTAAAGGTGCCTCCAGTCTACATGAAATATTCTTAATAAAGATCATATGTTAGATCATAAAACAAATATTAATAAATTTAAAAGGATTGAACTCATATAAAGTTTATTCTCAGACCACAATACAATGAATCTAGATATCAATAACAGAAGGACATTTGAGAGTTTCACACTTTTTGTAATTAAACAACACACTTAAATAACCAATGGGTCAAAGAAGAGCTCAAAATAGAAATTAAAAACATACTTTGAGATGTATCTAAAGAAAAACACATCATATCAACACTAGTGAAAATTCAGTTAAAACAATGCTCAGAAGGAAATTTATAGCTATAAATACCTGTGTTGTAAAAGAAGATCTCAAATTAGTAACTTAACCTTTTATCTTAAAAAAAAAAAAAAACTATAAGTAGAAGAGCAAAGTAAATCCAAAGCAAGCAGAAGAAAATAATAAACATTAAAGAGGAACAAATTAAATAATAGAAAAATAATAGAAAAAAAATCAAAACACCAAAAATTAGATCTTAAAAAGATTTTAAAAAACTGAGAAACCATTAGCTGGACTGACCAAGCAAAAAAGAAAGACAATGAGATTACAAAAATATAGAATGAAAGAGTGGATATTACTAGCAACCTTACAGAGATTTTTTTAAAAATTGAGGGAATACTATGATGGATTATATGCCAACAGATTGGATAACTTAGATGAATTGGATAAATTTCTAGGAAGGCACAAACTGAATTTTACCCACGAAGAAATTGTTTTAAATATTGTAGACCTATAACAAGTAAAAATTTGATTTAAAGTAATCCAAAACATTTCACACATACATACACACAAAGCAGCCAGGACCAGATGTGACTTCTGCCAAACTTATGAAGAATTAATACCAATTCTTGACAAAATGTTCCATTAAATAGAAGAGGAAAGACTATTTCCTAATTCAGGTTCATAGGATATTTATTTCTACCAACAGAGATCTTCCCAAATATTTTGAAAGTAAATAAATTATTTTGTCGTAGTATAGATATATTTTGTTTTGTAATAGCAGACTCTTAAAATGTTCAGAATGTTATAGGCCAACTTGATCTCCAGTTTTGCTGGCATGTATCTTTCCTTCTTAGACAGCAGGTTGGTAACTGTTTGCTCTTTGAACAAGAAACTTTTGCTTAATAATAAAAATAAGAGCAGAAAAAATGTGTATGTGTAAGCAAATTGTATGAAAATGTGTTTGCAGTGACCTAATTACTACTTTGGATGAAGGTAGCAATTGATAAATTATTATGATCACAACTCTCATTTATCTTTAACAAAATGCTAATATTACCAACCTCTATTTCAGTTAGTATATTTGTTTAATCCATTATTTTGACTTCTAGAAAGTTAATCATTTGAGAATCAATGCTTATTTTTGGCTGTATCCATACAAATAAATCATCCTGATAAAATCATTTCAAACTAAGGTTTGAACTCAAGAGACCAAATACAAATGTGTGTTTGTGTGTGTGTGTGTGTGTGTGTGTGACAGAATAGAGTACTCAGACATTTTCATCCCTTTCATTCCTGCTTACATTTACTGCTTGTAGGAAGGTCTTTCATAATAATAACTTATTATGTTCTTCCACGAGGGGGTATATATCATCCATTTTCTTCTCTAAGCATAAAAATCTACCACAGTCCTTCAAAGACAGAGCCAGGAACAGGTTTTAACAAACTAGGACATAAGGGGCAGTTGGTCTTCTTAATTAGAAGGAGGTCAAATGCTGTGAGAAAGGCATAGTGTTAGAAAAGGAGAGAAAGAGGAAAACAGACAGCCTAATCATGACACTCCATTCTGTTTGCCAGGATCATTGTCCCCAGGATATGCACACAATCCACATTAACCCATTACAAGCTTCACAAAATGTTGATCTAAGTAAGGGTGGTAGAAGAGAGGGTTTCTCTTCCTTTACTATAGTACTATAATATAGGGTAAACATACTTTGCAGATTTCCAAGAAATGTCCCACCTGGTTTATACCTCTTGACTTAGCATAATTATAGTATCATCCTTTTCACTCTCAAAGGTGTCTTGGTTTGGATAATAATTGATATAACTATCCCAGGTCAAAGAATCAAGTAAGCTTGAAGCTGGTAGTGTCCATCTCTCCTGGTCAAATGAACACAATGACTAGCTCGTTAGCTAGAAATAGTGTAAAATCTCAGGCCCATCATAGTTACTGACTCATTCCTCTTCAAGGTCCCTCCCACTCATATCTACTCATCCCGAATGCCTCCTGAATGATCAGAAACAAGTCCTCACATCCCCAGTGACGGCTGTGATATTCAGGATTTTCAGTTTTGCGGTGGTGCTCACTCCTGCTCTCAGCATAACATTTCTCTGCTAAATGCCATAGGGGTCACCTTGATCCCCCTGCGAGCACTGAATATTTCACTATCTCTATAGCAGCATTAACATCTGTGGCCCACAGCACTGACTCATATTAGTGTCCCTGGCAACCCAATTGTCCTATATTTTCCTGTATTGATCACATAGTATTGCTGTTTTATAGACATGACATGTTAAAGCTTGTTATGTGGGAAGAGGTCACTCAGTTTTAACTTTTAAGCCTCTCTCTCTCTCTCTCTCTCTCTCTCTCTCTCTCTGACTCAAATGCACATCAACACAAGTAGGGGCCAAATCAACGTGACAAGCTGTACAAACACATCTTCTCTCCTACATTTTAATTATTGTTGTCTGAAACATATATCAGAATCTGTTTTATGTTAGGGTTATTTTCACTGTAAGCACTTTAATTCATTAAGAAATTAGATATCTGCTGACCCAGAAGAAATGTCCCAATGCATTTGCATTCTGATGTCAATCAAGGCTTTGACTCATGCATACACCTCTTACTGTACAAATACAAAATACCAGCAATTAGTCACAGTTATCAAAATATGTGCTAACAGTAGGTGCTGTGGGCAATAAATCAAAAGCATTTCAATGATTTTTTCTTTTTAATTTGAAGATTTTACTTTTCAATCAGATAAGTGTGTGTTTTTTTTTTATTTCACTTAACCAATGAGGTGTTTTATATTATTTTAAACAGAATTGGGATTAGCTAATATTTCTATGTTCCGATCACTGTTTGAATGAGGGTTTATTTATTCTGCTTTGGAATTTTATTATCTTTATAAATACATCAATACACTTTTTCACTATGTGCAACATTATCTGATAGCAATTTTTAAAGTATTTGTTGTGTGCTCACTAAGCATAAGTCGTACACTAAACCGATTTTGAATTTCTTCTGATTTGTTTTTATTATATATTTAGATAGTAATACTCTGAATGCTACTTGAATTGTATGCAATAAGTTTAATTATTTGTGGCTAATCTCTATATACAGGACTGACAAACATATCATGCCATATGTTTGCGAAATATTTAATCACAATGTTAGGCACGGTGATGGCTATACTTTCTTCTGAAATATATACATTTTTAAGAAAACAAAGTTCCAATTTATACTATTTTTAAAAGGAAAATGTATCTAATATTCAAGTAGATGTTCCACAATTTTCAATGAAAATCTTTGAATTTTACTCGAGATTTTTTAGAAAAAAATTTTAATGTAATATCTATCAAATTACCAGTGAGTAGAGAAAAAAACATCTTTACAGTGTCAATATGTTAAACTCTTTTATATAAAATACCCTAATATGTTCAAAATATTCAATTATTTTCCTAATGAATTTGGAAATATGATTGCTATATCACATAATTTTTAAAAAAATGCACAATTTATATGCTCTTTGAATTCTCTTAAACCATCTACATGGTTTTCTTGACTGAAGCACTTTTTAACAAATTTCACTAAGAAATGTAGCCTAGGTAGTGGATACATAGACAAAAATAGCCATTTCCCTAGACTTACCCTAGCAGTCTTCTATTGGGGGGCATGATTCCTTTTGAGATAGCTGTAATATATAGTGTGATGTCATTAGGTTTCCCTACATTCTGGTTCAACTATCTAGGTCCCATTCTTTTCATCCTGTGAAAGGCAAGATAATTGAAATTTGCTTAGACCCTCATGCATTCAGAGGGACTATGACATATGTTCAGGAGTCTGATTTTGTGCTCTGGATTAAAAATCACTATCATTTAACACTTTTATATGCATACTTGCATTCCTGTCCATCCAAATGGGAGCAACTTTTCACAGATTTCTTTCCTCAAAACCATCCTATAAGGATTAGGCACTTAATAATTTCTTATTAGATATTTCCTTTAAAGACCCAGGCAGAAAATAGGAGAACTAAATAGTATCAGCTTTACTTCTCTATTTGCAGAGATGAGTCTAATATATCAGGACTTTGCAAACCAATATAAAGTGACTTTGATTTATATGATTTATGAGTCAACAAAATGCTCTTTGACCAAAGACCAGTATGAACTTGGTTTCTTTCCCTTCCTTCTTCCCTTTCTGTCCTTCTCTCTTCCTCCCTGAATTCTTTCCTAATTTAATAGAAAAACACCTTCAGTAGAGGAAATCTCATTTGCGAGATGAATTTTTGAAAATTTCACTCAAGTTTACATAATCATTAAACCATCAATGCCATTGTCTTGAGTGTTCTCAATAAAGTCTGCACATTCTATTATTGTTTAGCCTATTTTATTTGAGTAGAAAATTTTCTGAAAACACTCAAGGTATTCATTGTAGGTGAGTTGAAGATAATTTTATTGATCAAAATTCTAACAAGTAAGAAGAATCAGGTAATTGCAATCAAACTCATTTGTAAGAGTCTGTTCTAATTTTCCCTTTCTTGTTTTTCTCTTACATGTCATATGCTTCCCACATTCCTTCACTTCTGTATCTAGTATATGCTATTTCTAATGTGCTTTTAGCCGGTCGACTGCATGCTCTTTTTCTCCAAGCACCACCCTGACTCCCATTCTCTCACCTATTTAAATAATCTTGTTATCTTTACTACATACCCTACACTTTCTCTCATTCCTGTATATTGTAATATGTCTGCTTCTTCAATCTTATAAGTGTCAGCCCACTGGTATTTACTTCCTGAACCTTCATCTTTTCTTCTTCACTATTTCTCATATTTCAGCTCACCTCATTTTTATTTATTTGCAATTCTTTCTTGTTTCCCTTGTTCACTTTCTTTTTCATTTCACCTCCTGTTGTCTTCTTACTCATTCATACTCTTGCTTTGCCTGTAATTTCTATGACTAATTACTCATGTTTATTAGTTACCTATTACCAGAATAGGTGCTGTGTAACCAACGAGCCCCAAACTCAGTAGCTTACAACCAGTATTTATTTTTCTCACTAATGGTCTGTGTTTTGGTTGGGGTAGCTCTGCATCAGCTGTAGGTTGATTTCAATCTGCAGCACTTGTTCCCACTTTATTCATGGAGAAGTAGGATAAATAGAGCATAAACTTTTCATCATGGATCTAAGGAATGAAAGAGGAAAAGTCAAAATCTGTGGTCACAACATATCCACTCACATTACATTGGTTAAAGGCATAGGCTAGGGATCAATAATTTACCCTCAAAGAGAGGGAGAGCATCATTAAACAGTAACCCAAACAATTCCATTATCCTTTCTTTCTACTGTATTGCTCATTATAGTCCATCTTGTCCAGTTGGCTTTTAGCATCAGTGCAAATGCAGTGCTACTTGTTCAACTCCCAGTGCCATCCAGCTTCCTCAAGTCTCACTATTTTTTGATCTTGTGCAAAAGCTCTTTCTTGTGAGTAATGGTCTTTACATAACTAGCTTGACAAAAGGAAATTTATTAGCTTATTTAATCTACAGAATAGTTTACAAAGAAACTATGTGAAGGATAGGGTACAGGTGAGCCTAGAAAGCAACGGGATCCAACAACTCAGATGCTGTAAAAAATTTACCTGTTTCTTCCCTTTGCTTCTCTTTGTTTGTGGGTTTCATTCTTGCTCACAGCTAACTGGCTTAGTTAACATGGTGGGAAACACGGGGAACTATCACATGTTCTATCTTATATTTTCCAACCCCAGAGAGGATCTACGTATTTTTTCTCCATTCCAATTTAAACAAATCAGGACTGTTTGGAACATGTGGCCACCCCTAACCCCAACAACCATGTCCAGTGTACAAGTACAAGACAGATTCAGTGTGGTTAAAGAAAGAAAAGGAGGGTGTGTGCGTGTGTGAATGTTTCACATCCCTTGCTGTTTCTCCCTGTTTTATCTCCTCTGTAAGCATAGCGACAGCTCTGATTTTAGCACAGCTGTTCTTGGCTTGGTAATGAATGTTGCTTACCCATGGTGGATACTGCTAGAGATGGCATAATTTGGTTATTTGGGTCTATCATCAAAACATTGTTTCTGTATATGATAAGCTTATCTATATGATATAAAACAAGTCATTATTAATTCACTTTGTTTTAGGATAACGTGAAAAATCATATATCAAGATACAATGCTATTTCTTAAGAGAATATAAAATTTCACATGAGGTCTGAGATGTCATCCAAGTATCCTTGAGAAGAGAACTGCTTTATTCAATAAAAACTGAATAATGTTCCTTCTGTAAATATAGATATCACACTTTAGGGAGAAAATATAAATCACACTATCAATTCTGGAACAGCATGACCCTCAAACTATGAGTCTATCTCATTTGTTATATTACACACATGAGAATTATATATTAATCTGACTGCTGTTAGCAGTAATAACCTCAATAATAGGTGCCTGAAAAGGGAGAAAGGCAAGTACTTTAAATGAGTTACAGAAAGCCTGTTAAGTGGTAAAGTATGCCTAAAATACAGCAAGGGAAAAATATAATCCTCAAAAAAACAGAAGAGTTTCTTATAGGCAGTAAAATAACATCCCCCGTGGCCATTTTTGCTTTATGTGATAACCTGAATATTATGAATAAATGTGACGCTGAGTTGAAACAATTTCCCATCTGGTAGCTGACTGCCCTATCTTTTCCTTTTATTGTTAGTGCCGCTGATGACTATTTTGAAACACAAATGAAGAATTTTTCAGATGGACTGCAAAAGAGAGTCCTACTTACCAAACTTGGAGGAGGTAGGTGAAATATATCCTGAGTTCTATATTGTCCCCAATGAACTCAAAAAACCTGAATAAAAATGAAAATTAGACATTGTTAGAGCTATTATGTATATGTGTGTGTATTTCTACTCAGAATTATATTTACTAGCTTATGCATTTGATTATACTGGGAAAATGTTAATGTTAACCCTGTAACTATGCCTTAAAGAATCCTCAAATGATAAAATTTAAATAATAATTTCCAATTTGAAATATGTCATTGGTTGATGTCCAGGTGTTGTTATGTATATTTATTCAACAAGGTAAATCAAGATTTATTTAATAAATACCATTATTTACACAATGCTGAACAGACGATGACTTAAAAGCAGTTCAATTCTTAAACCAGATAAGTTTGTATTTTTCATCTGAAGATTAGATAGGTGTCAGGTATTTATAATAAAAGGCAGAGTATATGCTATGTTAAAATGAAGTTTTATCCAAAACTTTAGGGGTCATAAACAGCTAAAGATCTCAATTAATTGGGACCATCAGGGAAGTCTTCTCCAAGGAGGTATCTTTTAAAATGAAGATTCAAGACTTGCTAGTACTTTGGTAAGTAGATATGAGAACAAAATAATTACGGTACAAAAAAATTTATCTGACATATAATCACCATTTAATGAATGTAAGTAAGCCTGAATTCAGGTTTCCAGACAGCGTAAGTGAAGAAATGGAGTAAGAAAAGAAAAACCAAATTTGAGGAATGTTCAGTAATACAAATGCTTGGACCACAGGGTTCATGTATGAAAATTCTTAGGCATTAGATTAGAGATGATGAGAAGCCGCAGTGTGGGATCTCAGAGATATTACATTTTATTAAGTATACAGGAGGGAAGTTTGATGTTTTCCGGGAAAAAACAAAGCAGTCAAAGTCATACTTTAAGTAGATTAATCTGGCCACTGCCTATAGATTGGATTCTGGAGGAGAAACTTGGAACAGTCAGAAAGATCAATTAGGAGGCTTTTGCAATTGTCCATTTGATAGGCTATTCACAAATATGCCAACTCTCTTTTCTTCTGAGTACTTGGTAAGATTCCATTTTCTTGCCCAGGTGAAGTTTGAGCAGCCATGTGACTTACTTACCTTATGAACAAAATAACAAAACAAAAATTATGGGTAGAAAATTTTAGAACCAGGACATGTTTTGCTGCTTATTATCTCTGCCACTTCACACAGTAGCTGCCCCACCAGTATCACTCGTAGAGTAAGGATGACATTCATCCACATCAGTGTCATCATGTAGCTGGCACTTGACCTCAAGCGTGAGTGAGGAATAAGTCTTTAAGAAAATTAAGACATTGACATTTTAGGGTTGTTGTATTATTTCTCTGTAACATGGCCTATACTGACTGACCTAGTGAAAGGTAACTAGAATATAAGCTAGCATTGTTAGGCAAAGAGAAATGTAAAAATAGAGATGACATTGTTGTTTTATGAACATGATATTGCCTAGACTGTTTTGAGTCCATCCTCTGGGATTCTGGTTATTCTTTAATTTTACAAAACCTGGCTCTAAGACCTTCCCAAGTTTCCATGACATATGCAGTATTATTTGGAATAATACTATGTCATAGTTGGAAACTATAAATAAGGCAACATTTAGAGAGAGAAAACAAAGGTGTCTATAAAGCTCATGATCATCAAAGAAAAATTGGAAAAAATTGAGAAGCATGACTTCTAGGGATTATGTTCTTCCTAAAATTTTTTCCGACCTTCTATTGTTTTGTATTTATTTTATTTAAATTTTCTTTGTCATATAAATTTTTTATTGGAATATATTTAACATACAGCATTGTGTTAATCTGAGGTGTACAACATGTTGATTTGATACATTTATGTGTTGTGATGTAATTGTCATTGTAGGGACAGATATCACTTCTACTATATCATGTAATTATCATGTCTTTTATATTTAGAATAATTAAGATCTAGTCTCTTAGCAATTTTGAATATTATAAAACAATATTATTATCTATATTCAATATATTTTGCATTAGAGCTCTAGAACTGATTTACTGCTAGTTGCAATTTTGTACCCTTAAAAAACATCTGTCTTATTTCCCCACTTTCTAGCCCCTGGTACCCACCACTTTACTCTGTTTTCACCGGCTTTAATTTTTTAGATTCCACATATAAGTGATACATTTTTCTTTCTCTGTCTGACTTATCTCACTTAGCATAGTGCCCTCAAGGTCCATCCACATTGCAACTGGCAAGATTTCCTTCTTTCTCATGGCTGAATACTATTCCGTTGTGTATATGTGCTACTTCTTTATTCATTCATCCATTGATGGACACTTAGGTTGCTTCCACAGCTTGGCTATTGAATAATGCTGCAATAAACATGGGAGTGCATATGTCTCTTCGATATCTTGTTTTTATTTCCTTTCTGGAATTTCTGGATCATAAGGTAGATCTATTTTTAATTTTTTGAGGAATCTCCATATTGTTTTCCATAGCAGCTGAACCAATTCACATTCACACTAATAGTGTACAAGGGTTCTCTTTTCTCCACATGCTCGCCAGCACTTTATTATCTCTTGTCTTCTTGATGATAGCTATTCTGACAGGTGTGAGTTGATATATCATTGCAATTTTGATTTGCATTTATATATCTTGTTTTGAAAAAGGTATATTGAGTTCCTTTGCCCATTTTTTAACCTGTGTATTGTTTTTTAACAGGTGGAGTTAGGGTACCAGCTTAATCAATATCAGCTGGAGTCTTAATAGAAATGAAAATTCTTGAGACTCAAATACAGCTGTAATATTATGATCTCTGGCAGTGGACCTGGGAGTCTGTACTTTACATGATAATTTCAGAGAACTATAAGCCGCACACTAATCACCACCACTAATGTTAATATAACCTCCCTTCTCTAAAATCTAAAGACATTTTTTTTCTGCAATAATTTCAACCTTTGATATGATCTACCTAGTTGCTAGTATTTTTATCACTGCATATGCTCCCAAGAGCTGTGAACTGTCTTTACATATTTTATTCTCCATAGTATGTGTCACAGTTATCTTATAGTAGAAATTCAAAAAACAATACTCAATATACAGCCCATTGATCTTAGTCACCAAAAGCAAAGAAGCAGAGAAAAGAATTAAGTGACGTCGGATACCTCATGGAAACCCAAAAAGGCCTGAGAGGCAGAAAACTAGCAACAACTCTCAATCACAACCTCAAAGTTTCTCTGTAAGAAAACACTGTCATCTTTGCCACTGGAATGGCACTTGACATTTTATATCAGGGGTTGTGCAACCTTCACCCCTTAGAAAACTGGTGCTTTCAACAGTGTATTTGACAGATGGTAAATTCTGGTAAACATGACTAACTCTTTGCTTTGCTCATTTTGACATTCAGGTCTTTTACGAATGACTGTGGATTAGTCCTAGGCCACGCGTCTGCATTCGTGGTGAGGGAGGCATAGATCTTGGCAGTGCAAAACTCACAATGTGGGAAAATTTCAAAATGAAGGGAGGTCCTCAAATACCTGCAGCAACCACAAATGAACAATGTTAACTCTGCGTTTCAATATAAAATTATTTTTCGTCTAACATGGTGATATTCTAGGTGGTCTAGTTTATGAGAACATACAATAACAGATTTTTCAGCTCTCAGTTAGGATGTCACTGCCAGACAATAAATACCACTGAACTGAGATTTAGATTATACATGCTCTCTATCCAGTACAGCTCCCTTAAATTATTTGGACTCTGGTATTTTTCTCTGTGAAATGAAGATCTGAAACTAAACTGTCTGTACTATATCTTTTTGCTTCACAAATTCTGCCATTCTTTGATTAATACCTATCTAGTGGTTTCAATGACAAAAAGACTCTTAGACATACACACGATTGAGACCACTAGTTATTAAATAATATTCACTCCAGTCCAGTCTATGTATTCTATTACAAATGTAGTACATAAAAATATACAGGTCATATATAGACAATGATAATGAGACAAGAAACTATTCACTGAGGATTCTTCCTTCGGAAATTGAATGTTGGCTATTTAATCTGACTATAGACTCCCAGAACTATCATAAGCCTAGAGTGTGATCGATATTTTTAAAGCAATATTTCTTTTACTCCTCATGATATCCCTTACATTCAAATATCTACCTCCCCTCCCCCTTTTCAGAAGCAACTGGAATCCCTTTGTCTAGGTCATCTATAAATGTGTATGTACCACATGATTTGAGACCGTAGAGTTCAACAGCTTTTCCTGATGCTTATTGGTTGTAGGCTTACCTTTTGACCTTGTGTAACATTTCATGTGATGCCAAATCGGCCATGTGGGGAGAGATTTAGTAACCTAACTGACAATATAAAATGGACAAACATATTCCCTGTAACCGCCAATGAGGAAGATAAAAAAGGGGCAAATGCATGAAACGGCTGTATGAACAGCTATTCTTTTAAAGGACATGAAAAGCTGTGAGCATGAGAAAAACGTTTTATAGCATTATGGTTTATATATTCCAATTTGAGTATATATTTTTGCTATAGCATTGCTTTCTAGTATAATTGTATACTTTACATCACTAAAATAAGGGAAGGGTAGAAACCCTAGATGAAATTTTCTGTGATAAAATATATTAAATGGAAATCATTAAATATTGATAATTCAATATTGGTGGAATGAAATATCAAAGAAGGAGATGACAGTCTCTAATGAAATAATGAAACATAATGAGATTTCTAGCTACTCATCTTCACTTTCTAGATAAAATGCATTCTTTTTAACTATTACTGCAACCATTTTCCAACAGCTGGTTCTGCATTATATCTATGGCTATTTTCTTCCACTTAACCTGAGTAAGTGAGTATTAGAGTTCAGATCAAATTCAAATGAATTTTTATCCGGCACCTGTATGTGTAAGACACTTCCATCCCACTCTATGTTATATCATACACCAACTAATTTTTACTTTGCATGGACCTATCTCTCGTGAACCATGGCCTCACTTTTATCCCAATTTTTTCTTGAACGCACTTCAGGCTTTCTCTATCACTGGAACATGGGATCTGGGCTACCTGTTAATGCAGCTAGCTTACTTATACCCTCTGTTCCTACTCATGCTTTCTGGGAGAACCATTTTCATTTCATAATGGATTGTTTCTGAGCCCATCCTATTCTATGGCTTGGTGTGAGCAATAGAGCCAGTTCATGATAGGCAGTTCTGCAAACTTTCCACGTGGTACTCTATGCTCAAGCATTCTGAATTCACCAGGGCCACATAACATGGAGTATATGTTTATCCAAAAGTACATAATTTTTTAATGGGGACACCCAAGAATCTGTGTATGATTCTCCCACTGGAGCATGTTTTCATGCTTCACCTTGCAGTTTTTGCTACCACTGATATCTCCAATGTCATAGACTTGCAGTTTCTATAGCCCATGTGGCAGGGATGCTTGCACTGAAATGCGGACCTGCTGTAGAAATCTTTCCTGATGAGGCCCCATTGAGTGCTGGCCGTCTTCCACCAACCATCCAGTGTATCAGTCAAATTCATTATCCAAGATGTAACCCAAAGAGACCTAGCACTTGCTGTGCTTCTTTGTGGTAGGGGATGAAATATGCAGCAATTTGTCTTTGACTTTGCAAGAAATGTGCTAGCACACCCTTGACTATTGGATGTCTACAAACTAAAATAAAAGCATATATCCCTGACTTTTCATAGGATTTACCTCCCACCCTCTTGAGCACATGTGTTTTCCCAAGGCTTCTAACATATTAGCCACCTCTAGTTTGTCTTGTCTAATCACCATGATGTCACCAATTACTATGTAATTGATTAGGGTGATATTCAGTAAGATGCCCAGGCCATGAACATCTCTTCAGACTGCATCGTGACAGAGGGTGATAGATTTAACATGGCCTTGAGGCAAACCTGGAAGTGAATGTTTTTCACCCATGTGGATGCAAACTCTTTCTAATTGGAATCTAAAAATTATGCATTTGCCAAATTAATTACCATGTTTCCTCGGAAATAAGACCTAGCTGGACAATCAGCTCTAATGCATCTTTTGGAACAAAAAATAATATAAGACCTGGTCTTATTTTACTATGATATAAGACCAGGTCATATAATATGTAATATACTATAATACCAGGTCTTATATTAATTTTTGCTCCAAAATATGCATTAGAGCTGATTGTACGGCTAGGTCTTATTTTCGGGGAAACAGGGTATTACATGACATGTATTCTAGCAATGATAACTCATCTGTCAGTCTAGCATCAACTGAGGGAATCTGTGATATTCTACAGTCATCCCCCACTATCTCTGTAATTTCTGCAGGGACTAAACTGGAGATGGAAATGATAGAGATATAAGGAACCGTCACCCTTACACACTTTAGGTCTTTAATGGTGGTTAATCTCCACCATCCCTTTGGGAATGCAGTAGTGTTTTTAATTTACTACTTTAGCCAAGGGTTGGGGCAGTTTCAGAGTTTTCCTCTTGGCCTTCTCCATATATGATAGTCCTTATCCCATTGGCCAACAACCCAATATGGAGATTTCTCTGAGTATATCAAATAAAACTATACTTTGGGATTGGAGACATGACCAATAAGTGGGTCTATAGACGTGATGTGAGCTAAGTTTTTTGTTTGTTTTTCTTTTTATTTGGGGAGTGTTGGGGAACAGCATGTTTTTCCAGGACCCATCAGCTCCAAGTCAAGTTGTCATTTTCAATCTAGTTCTGGAGGGTGCAGCTCACTGGCCCATGTGGGAATACAACAGGAGACCTTGGTGTTATGAGCACTGTGCTCCAACCACTGAGCCAACCGGCCACCCCTCTGTGAGCTAAGTTTTAACACCAAGCTTCTTTAACACTTTTTCTCCTTAACTTTAATTTTAATAGAGAAGGACAGTTGTGAAGACACTTTGATTCTATGGATAGTAATACCAGCTCAATCCTTTGAAAATTCTGAGTATTATCTCTTACCCAGTGTTCAGTCACTCCAGCAATGTCTGTATGTCTTTAGAGAAAGAACTGAGGGAATCATTAAAGTATATATCTGCTGAATGTTGCAGGGTGCTTTCTCCTAGGAACTTCACCACCTTCTCAGTCCATGGATTCTGGACCTAAAAATTGGCTAATATCTAGGAACTGTGAAAGAGATCATGATTTGGGAGGCAGCAACCACCCTTAATACCTCAATCCTTACTCTTTTTCTGGTTATAGATATTCTCCAGCACCTTTGTAAACTGTACCACTCGGCTTCATGATGCACTAGCAGTCTCTGCAATTTCTTGCAGGTCAGGGCCCCTTGGCTGCTCCTTGAACCTTGCAGATTGTTAGAGTAATTGTTTTCTAGAGGTTCTGTATCAAAATTTGGCCTCTACTACTTTGAGGTCCCACGCCTCCATGGATATTAATGTAACCAGGTCTGTGACCACTTCTATTATCATCTCTAGCCTGTAGAAGAGATGTGCTTTATAGTGCTACTGGCGTGCCTTTGACCAGCCCATCTCTGATGGCGTTGGAGGATGACATGTCCTCTGAGCTCTCCTTTGGAACACAATCCTCTGATAGATCTGCTTATCTTGCAGAATATATTTAATATATCCATTACAGATTTTAGGATACTAGGTTTTGCCCATCAGAACACGGGTGTTTGCATAATAGACTGCCTTGGCTGGAGTCTCTGGAGATCTGTAGCTATAACTACCAGATTCTGAGTCTGCTGCTCAGCTGCAACACCTCTTCCACAGCAGGAGATACCTGCCTCTAGGTACTCTGTCAAATGGCCCTTTATCTCTTACACTTCTCTGTCTCTCACACTTGTTTTTTTATTATCCTTCTGTGGGTCATCAATGCTACTTACTAAGCTAGGCCACTGTCGTTGTAAGCATTGTTCCTTTCCATAATTGTTGAATGCCTGAATATTGCATACTAGCACAGATGTTTATCTCCCCTGGGATAGTTTCAGAGGTCATCATTTCAGTGAAATATTTACAATTGGGACACAACTTTATGCTAGGCACTAGGACAAGAATGGGCTCTTGTCCCTAGGACAGATGCTGGCTTCAAGATTTGCTTATCCCCAAGGAATCTGGCCTTCAAAAATCCCCTTACATTGCATCCAGCTCAGTCTTTCAAAATGTCTTTAATGGATAGGTTTCTCTGATCTTGTCTACCATATGTTTGGGAACAAAATCTCATGACCATTTTTATATTTATGAGAGTATGAGAATTTATTTCCACCTTATTCTTGTCTTATTTATTTTTTTCACCTTTGTTGTAAGAAAGAATGACAAGTCAGATGGCTTGTTGCACTAATAATGCATTATTATTAGGCTATGAAATAAGGTCTTTATTAGTAAGAAACAATTTTTGTTTTTTGAATGCTAGAAGATTTAAACCTCTTTATACTTGCTCTTCCAGACTTTGTCACTCTGACTGAGGTATATATAATTGATAATCCTCTAACATCTGTAAAGATCATAGCAATGTCACTCCTTTGATATTTTTAAAAATTACAAATAGGTACATTGTCGCGTCCCACACAACAAGGGTTTTGGGGAGGGAGAAGGGTGGCGCAGGGTTAAGAAAAGACAGTAACCATGAATAGAGTGCAAGTGGGGCCAAGGGGCTGCAGCCTCAAGGACTTGCTCCGGGCCAACGCATAGTTTTTATTGGTAAACTTCTAAAGAGGTAAAAGATTGTTAATCTCAAAATCTGTGAGTTAGTAGCCTGCTGGCTGTCTTTCCGAAGTTCCCATTGTGTTCCAGCTTGTACTTTGCCTTCACACACGCACATCTCCAAGGAATCCATTGAAGGGGAGGGACCGATATAATTCCATCTGGTCTCAGTTTGCTGAGACTTCCCCGCAAAGAAGGTTTTCCGATATCTCTCCATCGGACCTCAGTTTGCTGAGGCACTCCCTTGTGAAATCCTGGGAAGAGCACGGGGAACAAACGGCTTGGCAGCTGTAAGGCAACAGTATATTTTACTTGATAATATTTTAGAAGTAATTAAAATATTTTATAGTTTATATACACTCATACATTTATTTTAAGAAATTTATATGGAATGCAGTTAATTTCTTGCATAGTTTTCTATTGATGCTTAATTAATTGTTCTAAAACTTAATGACATCAGTAACAAATATTATCTCTTCGTTTCTGTAGGTCAGGGATGTCGATGTGGCTTAGCAGGATGCCCCTAGCTCAGGGTCTCATAATGTCAATCAAGCTGTCAGTTTGTCTCCTCTCTCTGAAGTCCTACCAGGGCATGATCTGCTTCAAACATCATGTGGAGTGAAAGGATTTAGTGCATCACGAGCATCAATCCTGTAGCGCAAACCTCAGGCTGTAGAACTCAGAACCTCAGTGTCTCACTTTTGGCCAGTTTCTCTCAGAAACCTGCCACATTAGCCTCTCTACAGAGGACGTCACACCAAAGCAGCTGGCTGTTCTAAGAGTGAATGGGCTGTTCTAAGAGTGAGTGGGGGATGGGCACAAAAATGGAAGCTACAGTCTTTTTATAACCTAATTTCTGAGGTGCTATTTCATTTCTTCAGCTGTATTCTAGTCATTATACGAGAGTCAATACATCTATCCCATACTCAAGAGGAGCAGATAACAAAGGGGGTAATATCAAGTGGATGGGATTATTGTGGGTCATTTAGAGATTGCCTCCAACAATTTTGGTAGGAATTTTTAAAAAAATATATTTTGATGATGACTTACTGTATAATACAAAGAACATTATAATAACTTAAGATATTCTGTGTTTCTCTATTATTTATGCTGCTTGCTAGCAGTGTGACTTTTGCCAGATTAATTTTTAGCAGCCTCATTTCTCCTGCAAAATTTGGGATAGTGATATAGGTCAGGTCCATACCACAAGGTCATAGTTATAATTTTTTTTTTTTCCCTCAGGGTGGCCCTTAGTATAGATTCAATATACATTGGCTAAAATAAAATACAAAAGATGGTTATTAGTAATTACTTTATTTACATAAAGTAATTAATTATTCACTAGCATATACAGCAATTCTGTAAATTTGCAAATAACAGAGTTGTGTTCTTTTCTTAAAATTTTTATTGGGGAATATTAGGAAACAGTGTGTTTCTCCAGGGCTCATCAGCTCCAAGTCATTGTCCTTCAATCTAGTTGTGGAGGGCGCAGCTCAGCTCCAAGTCCAGTCGCTGTTTTCAATCTTTAGTTTGCAGGGGGCGCAGCCCACCATCCCATGCAGGAATTGAACCAGCAACCTTCTTATTGAGCTCGTGCTCTAACCAACTGAGCTATCTGAACCCGAACGCCCCTGCAGTTGTCTTTTTTATTCAAACTGAAGTGTAACTAAACATGGAAGGTTTTTAAAATCACATATATATATATATATATATATATATATATATATATGCATCATATATATATGATTTACCATTATTATTTGCCATTTTGGTGGGAACTAACATCATACTTAGATGAAGTGAGAAATCAGAGCTGGCTGGTTTCAACTCTCTCTGCTCTACTGAATTATAAAACTACAAGAGTGAGTCAGGCAGTGCTAGCTCTCATTACTGCTATCCCACACCCATTCATTTCCTCTGCGGCATTAGAGAACACTGACCAGGGACTATGTGACCTTTTAACTTCTCAAGGTAGCCCTCTTTTATTTTTAACATGATGAGGTGCACTAGATGATTGGTGAGAGCCCTCTGAGGCCTTGTGAGTTTCCTGGGAAGCTATCTTGGCACCTATTTTCACAAAGAATATTCCTAAAGCTGACCCCTATGAAGAGAAATTCTTAAAAATTAATCCTTAAAATATTGCATATAAGGGATTGCCTTAGTTTATTTCAGGAATTACCATATTACATTGATATGTTATTAGTAAACATACACATTTTAGCAATGACCAGAAACAAATTTAGTTAAGTATCCTGTGCATATTATTAAATTCATTTTTTTAATATTAAGAATAATTTAAGCCATCTGGCTAATCTGAAATAAAAGTGCCAAGGTTTATGAACATATTTTTGTTAGATTTTATTATATTTTCCAATTGTTTTATATGCCATTTTTATATTCTATGATTAATTTTATTGATGCTTTCATAATGGTGTGATATATATTAGAAGGTCAAATACATATTAGTTTTCTCTATTTTTTAAATGAGGTGCTTTCTTTTGTTTCAATCAAAATATATATTCACTAAGACAAATCTGGTTTTAGAGGTCATTTTGTTTTATAGTAGAAATTACATTTTGGTAATGTGCTTTTCATTTGTGTTTCTTGTGCTTTTGTAAATGCTGCTCCCATTCCTTTAGTAACGTGATCCTGAGGTATCTTTGGCAGTGTCCTATGGGGCAAATATAGAGAATAATATAATGTGACACTTAAATAACCATAAATGACTAAATAAATGTCCAAATCCCTAGGGGAAAGAGAAGGTCATAGAATCCGTAATTCAGCTGGCAGAGCAGGAATAAATTATGCCCTAGAGAATTCAGCTGTGTTCAAGGAGGCAGAGCATTACCTGTGTTAACATATTGACAGAGGACAAAGAAAGGTTTAATTAACTCAATAGTTAACCTTAAAAGTTTAAAAGAACTGGAGAAATAGATGTCAAGTTCATTATCTCTTTACAGTAAGGGTCATTCATTTGTGTAGCAAATACAGAGTGACAGCTATGTGATAAGATTTCATGGGGTTTACAATCTAATAGGAGAAATTAAGATTAATCAAATTAATAAACAAATAATTGCACAACTACAGATCCAGTATATGCTGTGCATCACGAGAGTATTTAGGGGGGAAATTGAATCAGTCTTTGGAGATCAGAAAAAAAGTGACTTAAGGAAATGACTCTACCTAAGAACTGATGATTGAAATAATTTACAAGCTAATAAATCAAAGGAAGGCAAGGAGGAGAAAGGATTTGGACAAAGAGAATAACAGCATTGTAGGTCTATGGTAAATGTTGCATGCATGATATTTAGTAATGAAGAAAAAAGCTAGTGTGGGTGGAAAGAGAGAAAAGGAAAATAAAAGTGGATATGTATATTTAGATTAAGATATTTAGAGGGCGTAAGATTTGGAAATATTGTAGTATTTGATTTTTCTCAAATACCATTACAAAATCTACCAATCCATAAATTTAAAAAAAAAAAAAAAAGATTAGCAAAGTTTGAATTTTCTCTTAGGAGACTAGGTTGATGCATTTTTTGAAATATGAGAATATTTTAAAAATTATTTTTGCTGCCAATGCTCTATGATCACCTGCGAACAAGCTGCCTCGTGGGGATTCCACCTCCGAGCGGGACCTTGATCACGTAAGGCAATATAGGCCATTTTCAGTTCTGGGCCTTTATTGAAAGAAAAAGGTAACAAGTCTAGTTGCAGAAGGATGGTTTAGAGAGAGAAGGAGAGGATGTGGGAAGTCCCAATTAGAGGTCGTGCAGTAATACGTTCCACAAATGTTATGTCAAAACAAGACATACTTGAAATACTGTTAGAAGGTAAAATTAAAATTGAAAGATTTGTAGCTCCTAATTTTCTTACATGGATTCTATTTATTGAGATTTTGAATAATGGAGAAGCATCAGTTTTTGTTTTGTTTTTTATTGGGGGGGGGCTGTGATTATAAGTCTGTTTAATTTTGAAGCAGACTTGATAAATTTGAGTTGAAATATTTGACAGTTGGATCCAGTGATTTAGAGTCAGAGGAGAACTCTGGGCTAGGAATATTGTTTTAAGTGCCACTTGTTGTCACACATCAGCATGCCTATCTGTCCCCTCGTACCTACCCCTATAAAGAAAGAAGAGTCTGTGAGACTATTCCTCTCAGGGACATTGCTTCAACTTTATGCCATCTCCTTGTTTGGCCCCAAAGGATGTCTGGCTATCCAAGGACGGGTAAGATTCTTCAAAAAAGGAACAACCTAAGACAGGCACAGTCTAGTGGGGGCCACCAGGAGAATTCACGGGGTTGATAGAGGTGGGCACAGCCCCCCACCTTCCCCCCGTCTAAGGAGAGTTACTGCCTCTGTGGCTGTATTCCTTCCCACAACCTGCTTGGGAAGTAATTCTAGTTCTGTGATAACATCAGTTCTCCATCTCAGTAAGTTTTCAACATAAAGGTTTTGTCCCCTGAGGAGGTGCAAACAATAATTATTTATACATCATGGGACTTTCGACAGACAAGGGTGATTGGTTTGAACCAGTTTTCTGGTATGGTGTATGAGACTCACAGACCCTAGAAAAAACAATGCTACTTCCTTGTATGTGCATCAATAAAAGCCACAAGGTGGCCCGATTTGGGGCTCTCAGTCCTTTGAGGCTGTGAGACCCTTGCCCCTGTTTCAAAACTTTCTTGATTTCTGTTTCTTTCTTAACCCTTTGCCGCCCCTTCTTGTTCTCTCACTGCCCGTGTTGCGCTGGACGCGACAGTCATTGACTAGAAGAGGAAACAATGCCAAGAGGAATTATGATGTTCATTCTTCAAGTAGCTGAAAAGGAATCTGAAAAGGAGACTCAGAATTTTATCCAGAAAGGTATGAGTAAAATTAGTAGAGAGTGATGAAAAAGGAACTCTGAATAAAAGAACATAAGGAAACCAAACCCAAAGTATCAATTCAGTCTTCAAAAACACAAAGGATAAACAAGGAGAGCCTGTAGATAAGGAGGGAGATGCTCAATCTCTGGAAACACAAATCAATGTATTTGAGTGTCTATGGGTTGTATATTTATGTTTCTCTGATTTGTTCAAAGAGATTTAACAGACAGATCCTTTGATAACATTTTCATTTAATTATTACTTATTGATTGCCTGTTATGAAAGAGCAGAGAGAGAGACAGAGAGAGAGAGAGACAGAGAGAGAGAGAGACAGAGAGAGAGAAGAAGAAGAAGAAGAAGAAGAAGAAGAAGAAGAAGAAGAAGAAGAAGAGGAGGAGGAGGAGGAGGAGGAGGAGGAGGAGGAGGAGGAGGAGGAGGAAGAAGAAGAGGAGAAGGAGAAGAAGAAGAAGAAGAAGAAGAAGAAGAAGAAGAAGAAGAAGAAGAAGAAGAAGAAGAAGGGGAGGAGGAGGAGGAGGAGGAAGAAGAAGAAGAAGAAGAGGAGAAGGAGAAGAAGAAGAAGAAGAAGAAGAAGAAGAAGAAGAAGAAGAAGAAGAAGAAGAAGAAGAAGAAGAAGAAAAAGAAGAAGAAGAAGGAGAAGAAGAAGGAGAAGAAGAAGAAGAAGAAGTAAAAAAAAGAAGAAGAAGAAGAGGAGGAGGAGGAGGAAGAAGAAGAGGAGAAGAAGGAGAAGAAGGAGAAGAAGAAGAACGTGGCTACTGGACAGTGGATGGAAGAAAGGGGGACAGGGAGAGGAAGGGAGAAAACATTTTGTTCTGTTTTCATAAACAAATCAGTCAATGTGCTAGGGAAGCAAAATATGTGTTATATTGGGTTTTCAGGGAAAATCTTATTTTTCCAATTCAGTGAAATTTATTGTAGGTTGAAAAAAAATCAGCATTCATCTGTTTAGTGTATAAAAAGGACACTGAATCTAAAAAGAAAAATTAGGAAACTGAGGATGTGGATGCCTTTCAGTTGTAATATTTTTTAGCAGAGCCCTGGATAAGGTGAAACCGAGCTTGACAGAGGGAAAGGGAAATGAATGTACCCTGAGGCGGGAGGGGACCTGGCTCCTCAATGAGCCTTGAAAGGAGTAGACATGGAGATAATTGGGTGGTCAACATGTGTATGGCCTTTTCAGTCATGTAAAGGATGATAGTTTCATTTTATGTTGAGTGAGGTAAAAGAACATTAGAAATTTCCTAGTAGAGACATTACATGACTTCTGTTTTTAAGAGAATATCATGGTTGTTTTGGCTGCTGTGAAGAGATTAGACTGTAGGGAAGGAGAGTCTGAAATAGAGAAGTTAAGAGACTATTAGAGTAATCTAGAATATCAAAAATAGCTGTTTGACTAGGGTATTAGCAGGGAAGATAGTGAAAGAAATTGTAGATAACACAATAGACAAACGTGCTAAACAATTTTTTGAACAGTGGAGTGGAGAATTAGGGAGGTGGGTGTAGACCAATGTAAAATCAGAAGTGTGTGTGTGGGGCGGAGGGCGTACTTTATTTGGGAGTGTATTAATTTAATATATGAGTAGCATATGTTGTATATGGATGGGAATAATCCAGGAGGGTTTATTTTTTAAAAAGGTAGGAGAAAAAAATGCTGGAGTGATATACACATACTTGAGCTGTGAGCCTTTTAAAATATTAATCAAGCAATTGCTATGTGACAGGCACAATTCTAGGAAATTAAACATAAACACACAAAACACCCACTCTTATAGCTTAATGCTAATGATTAGGGAGAGACAGTAAATATATTCTGTAAACATATACTATGTCAGATATTGATAAGTGCTAAGAAGAAAACTAAAGATAGGAAGAGGGATGGAACCAATGAGGGTTATGATATCAAATAGGGGAGTCCTGAGAAAGTGACTGTAATAAAGGCAGTTAATATGTGGACAGAACCAGGTCTGTCATATAAGCAAGTTCCAAACTTCATGACAGAAATTTCTATCCTCTATAGGGTTACAGCTGAACTGAAACTTTAACACCAAGCAATTCTTACTCAACTACTGAAAGGAAGACTAAAAATAATAGCATCATTTTGCATGGGAAGATTGGACAAATCAAAAATTTATCTTTCTCTTTTCCAAAGTCCTTGGACAATGAAAGCTTAATATTCTTCATGAATATGTAAAAAAATGAGATGCACACACATAACTCCCACTTTGCAAAGTCTGAGGGTGTAACATACCATTTTATACCGTATGTGTGCAACTGGTGGAAGGAGAGAAAATGTGGAAAAATTTTATAATTTTACTGAAATTATCAGTATCTATATACATAAAATATTTTTATAGTCACTTCAGAATATTCTAATTTGCATCAATCTCCATGTAGTATGCCTTATAGTATGTCCTTTCCATAGTTATATCATTGTTAGTGAACTCTATGTGATTGATACACCTACCCATTGAGAGGTATATTGTTGGTATTCATTCATGCTGAGGCGAAATATCTGCTATAAGAAACGCTTATTTAATAACTTTAGAATATACCTTGTTGGATCTTGGATAGTACACAAGAGTTGGATAATATACCATGCATTCAAAGCTATGTCAATTCAATTTTCTTCATGTGATTTTTTGGAGCCATTTTTATCATGTACAATTTTTTAATTTTCCAAATTAACTAGCTGAGATAATGTGTTTACCTAGTAAGGAATTGACTGTGTCAAGATGCTCAATAAGTGATAGTTATATTAATATTATCATAGCATATCATAGAAGAATGTTAGTAAAATATAATATAGTCATATACTAAAGGCATCAAAATTTCTAAATTTCTACATGAACTTTGTATAATGAAGATGGTTTTCCAGTATGTTGGAAACTAAAATTTATATCAGTTATATACAACTTGATAGTTGTATAGATACAGAGAATTTCCAAATATAAAAACACAAAATAAGGGACACATTAAAACATTATTTGAAATAATGCAAAAGTTAGCTCATATTTTATCTTAAAATTAGCTGTCTTTATTACAATTAGTGAAACTATACTTAATCTTGCACCACATTTGAGTTCTGATGCAGAAACATTACCACAGCACGGACTTCTTTTCATTGGCTTACCACCCAGGATAATCAAGAATTACTAATTTGGAAAAAAAAAAAAAGGTGTTATTATTCAGAGGAGTCTTAAAACTGCTATTGAATGAATAGTGTTTTTCAAATAAATTTTTTTTTCACTTTTTAATTTTGCTTAAGTTTTATTTACTGTCAGTCATTTTTATTTTAGATTAATACAGTACTTATGTGTGTTTAAAGTATGTGATGTCTATGTGATTTCTTGTTGGTGCAAATACTTGCAACATCAGAGTTGACTCTGTGAGAGGCAGCAAGTGACATGGAGGAGCCAGCCTTGAGTGGATGTTCTTCACTGTAGTTATGAAAATACAGAGTGGAATGTTCTACCTCTGACCAAGGGTAAGTAGTCCACCAAAATATAATTGAGTTCAAAGTCACTTTGATATTCTCTTATTCATCTTGAATTTTAAAATCAAAGCGTCTACCAACTAGTGCATTTAAATGTACAACATGGATGTGGGTGCAATGAACTTAAGTTCTACACACAAATCCTAAGAAAAATTCAAAGTGAAATTTGAATTTTTATGCTTCATTGTTACACATTTCCCATAATATCTATACTATTTTTTCTTTTGTTCCGCAACAATAAACTTTTATAAAGGGCATAGTTTCCACATATCAGTGAAATCATATGGCTCTGTGCCTTTTCTTTCTGACTTATTTCTCTTAGCATGATAATCTCAAGATCCATCCATGTTGTTACAAATGGCACTATTTCATCTTTTCTTATGGCAGAATAGTATTCTGTTGTGTATTACAGAATTGTAAACCTTAAATTTATGTAGCTTTGCTAACAATTGTCACCTCAATAAGTTTGAATTTAAAAAAAGGCATATTGTCCTCTATTTCTGACCTTTTTGATTAATTATAGCATTTAATACATATACACATATCATTTAAACTAGCACATGGTAAATGAAAGCTTTGCTTTCTTCAGGCAAGCAGCTTGTGCTATGAGCATGCCATTTAAACAAAATAACTAAGTGGGCCCAGAACACAGAACATCAGTTGTCACACTGATTAGTGAGATGGTTTTGGATATTTAACAGACACATACAAAAAGAAGGGAAGAACACTATCTTATCGGTATAGCAATTACATTATCGATAGAAATAATATAATTTGAGAATATCGGAGTGCATTAGAATATGTTTCCAGTGCAAAGATGGAGAATGTGAGGTATAATATAATAAATATATTCACCAGAAGTGAAGGATAATCATGACCAGGAGTGTGCTGCTCTCCGCAGGGATCCAAATAGGTTAAAAAAATTGATTCAGATAAAAATATAGGGGTAATGAAAATCAATTCCTACTCTACTTCTAGATTCCCAATAAAAATTACCTTTTAGGGTTTGTTGTATTCATTAATTTCTCTAACTGTTATTATAGTTATCATCATTACAATTCCAGCTTGCCTAGGGGAGTACAGAAAAAAGGAAAAATCCCCCCATCTAAGATTAAGGTAAATTCTCCAAGTGCTGCTCAGCTTCTATCTGCATTTATTATGCTTTCACCCAGGCTACTACCTATGACTGTCACATAAATATGTACTAGAAAATAAAAATAAATAAATAAATGTCTGTTATGTCGCACATAAATTCAGTTTATTGTATTTCAAGGAGTTACTTTATATTTTCTTTTATTTTGTGGTCTAGGAGTCATTCTTAATTACTGTCTTTCTGTAACCTTATGTCTGATATGTCAGGAAATCCTAATAGCTCTACATTCAAAATACAACTGATCATTTCTTACTAATTCTGCTGATTCCTCACTGCTCCAAACCACCCTCATCTCTGACCTGGGCAAGGCAATTGGAATTGCCTCTTAAAAGGTCTGAGAAAATTTGACAAGTTCCCCTTGAGGGCAAAATCACCCTTCTCTCCATTGAGAATCACTGATTGAGGGGAACCTAGAAGCCATTAGTGTCCAGTCACCATGTTCTTGAATTCATTTTAATTTCCAGTTATTTTATATAACTTGTTACTGGCTGGCTACTATCTTTCCCAGCAAGGTCTTGAGTGATGGGTAAAGAATATTGGAAGGGAGATCTAAAAGTAAACTTGGCTGTAGTACCTATCATGCAATAAACAAGTTATGTTGTCTTTAGGATACTATAGAAACTAATCATAAACAATAAAAAATTATTACCAAACCTTTACTGTCACACTGAAAATATTTTCTGAACACTAAAAATGTGCTTCCAAGAAGACATCACAATTATAAAAATAATTAAAAACTGGGCTCTATTTAATAATTTTTTAACATAAAACATTCTATATAAAATACTTGCAATCAAACAATGTATAACAAACCACTCCAATAAAGCCATAAGCATTTACTTAAATGCCTGAAACAATAAACATCTTATGAAAGTCTATAACTTGGTTGGGCATTTCAGCTAATCAGAGCGAGATGGGCTTGGCTAATATCAGGTGACAAACATTTGTATCTGTGGTCAGTCACAGGTTAGGTAACGCTGTTTTGCTGATCTTGGGTAAATTATCTTATATGTCTGGGGCCATGACTGGGATAACTGGAGCAAACTGTCCGTGCTGCACAAAGTCTCTGATTTTTCAAAAGGTTAGCTTGGGTTTGTTCTCATGGCAGAGCCTGAGTTCCAAGGAGAGTGAAATCCTACAAAACCTTTTGAGGCTCAGGTTCAGAAATACTGCACCAACATGTCTGCTGTGTTCTATTGGCCAAAGGAAGTCACCAGGGCACCTCAGATTCAGGCCTTAGCAAAGAAGACTCCACCTGGTGGGGGGAGGAGCTCAAAGTCCCTTTGCAAAAGGATACAGAGAGACCACTAATGATACCATTACCATGTACCACATAAATATTTTATAAATGTTTGAAAATTCCCATCTATATTCCCCTCCCTCCAAGTTCTTAGGGTTCCATATAATACGCTTAAGAGCAATATCAATCCAGTGTTTTTCAAACCAGTGGACATGGCAATCTTGCTTTATTTTGACATTTTGTGACATACTCAGCGTACCAGAGGCCAATGGCCAAAAGATATAGAAAGAACTTCAACTTTGCAGGGAAGACATCAGTGATCTTCTCAGATATTTATACTGTTATAAAAGGTATATTTTATAAAGTAAATCTGAGAACTAATGTTTACTCTGAATAACAAATGTTTATTCAAAAACAATCATCAATGTAGCATAAAAGGAGAAAATCTAGAATCACTCCCAAGAAAATACCTTTAATGACTTTTCATAACTTAATGTTTGTTTTTGAGGGATTATCAGCCTTTTCAAACATATGGCATTTAAGCTTCTGTAAATAATTTTTATTTTGGTATTAATTAATTAAAATGAAACAATTCCAATGTCATTCACTAGTACTTGGAAAATACTCTGTGCCAATTGAGTACATAGTCAAGGTCTTATAAATATTTGCTGCGTCCCATCCCGAGTGTTGTGGGGAGCAAGGAGGGCGGTACAGGGGTGGGGGGTGGGAGATGAGGGTAAGGGGGATCAAATATATGGTGATGGAAGGAGAACTGACTCTGGGTGGTGAACACACAATGGGATTTATAGATGATGTAATACAGAATTGTACACCTGAAATCTATGTAATTTTACTAACAATTGTCACCCCAATACATTTAAATAATAAATTTAAAATAAAATTAAACAAACAAAAAAAAAAAAGAAAGACAGTAGCCAAGAATATAGTGCAAGCTGAGCCAAGGGACTCCAGCCTCAAGGACTGAGCCACTAATTGGCCTACGCATAACTTTTCTTAGTTAGGTGGGGAAGTAAAGGAGATAAAGCTTGTCAATCTCAAGATCTGTGAATCCCACACATCATAATAGGAAACTGATTCAAGCCAATCACCCTTGCCTGCAGGCAGCAGAACCATAAGTCTCAGGATGTATGTACTTCCCCAAGGGACAAAACCTTTATGCATATGAATAGATGGAGAGCACATCATTGAATCTCTTCCTGTGGGAAGGAGTGCTGACACAGAGGCAGAGGCTCTCCTTGGGGGGGTGGGGGGGGAGATGGGGGGTTGTGCACACCTCTATGAACCCCACGGATTCTCCTGTTGGTCCCCACTTGACTGCGCCTGGCTTAGGTTGTTCCCCCCGTGGGGTATCTTACCCATCACTGGCTGACCAGCCATCCCCTGGGGCCAAACAGAGAGATATAAGGTGTAAGCACAAAGGTAAAGCAAAGTCCCTGAAAGGATTAGTCTTACAGACTCTCCTTTCTTTAGGGACAGGTATGAGGAGACAGATGGGTAGGCTGTTGCGTGGCAACAAATATTGATTTGTAAATATTGAAACTATAGAAATTCTTTCATTAAAGACACAAGGTTTTTTAAAGAAGTCCTTTATTTTTAAACCTACAAAAATAATTTTTCTCCATTTAAATTTTATCAAGATTTGAAAGGAGAATACCATGAATTAGGAGAATAGTTTGTAATCTTGTCCTGGATTCATGTCTTTCATATAATACAGAACATAAGTGGCCTGGTCTTTACTGGCAACATATTCTGAGTATGTGACTAAATCTTGGTAAACTTGAGTTTACCTCATTATAAATATATTACATATACTATATAAATGTAATAATATTATAAAGGAAGGCAATACAAATGTGTTAGAAATATGTATTTAGGATTTTGACAATTTTGAAAAAAAATAGTAAAACATACCACCATCACCTATTGCTATATAGCATTAATATATTTTAGTTTTCTTATTTATATTTTTCCCTGCATATTCATATTTCCACAATATGGTTGTATTGATTTCACAATCAGAAAGAAATAACAAACTGGTTATTTGGCAAACTACACAGAACCAGCAGATGTTTCTTTCATTTGCATCAGGGTTGCATTATGGTCTGAATCTCTGCTTGCTCCTGCTGCCTTTCTCCTTCATCCTTTAAGATGATTTTGCCAATAACCATGCAAGTCTAATTCAGTCTTGAAATCTTCTAGGAGGGCCCAAACTAATATAATATACCAGGTTAGCTAGGTAATTCAAGGTGGAACTGAGATAAAAACCTAGCTTCAATCTAGTTAAGTCTTATGCTTTTCTTGTCAAATCATAGTGTTAACTTAATTTCACTGAAATAAATGTCTGATTATGTTCATTAATATACTTTCAAATATAACAGGTAGTCAAGATCAACCAAAGTTTAAATTATTTGACCATTTTGAAAGTCTTAAATAAAAAGAATCATTAACAGAAAGGGAACGTACCAATTTATGTTTGGTGCAAAGCTCCTCTCCAAACTTATTTTTGAAAACAATGATTTAAATGGACTTTGTGACAAAAACTACATAGTAGAAGTGTGCTCAGTCGTAGAACATGTCTAATCTTTTCTTCACACCATTCACAAAAATAAATGCCCAGTTGCTTAAATAAAAAGATTTTTCTTAAAAAGTATTAGGTGGAAAAATAAGAAAATATTTTGTGAGTTTAAATCTCTGCCCTGCCAGCTAACATCTCCTGGATAAGGGGTAAGTTACTTATTTCATCCTTTTGTGCCTCAGTTTCTTCATCTGCAAATGAGATTGTAAATTGATCCTTTAATATATGGTATATCAAAGATTAAGGGAGTTAATGCGTATAAAATTACAGAAGGATTCTTGGAACACAATAAGCAATGAATAAATTTTGACTCATTATTTTTAAAGAAGACACAGAAAGGTAGTTCTTTATTATACTCCATCAAATGAAAACTTTTTCCATCACCATATATTAGACCCTGGGAGGTGAACACACAATGTGAGATACAGATAATGTATTACAGAATTGTACACCTGGAATCTATGTAACTTTACTAACAATTGTCACTCCAATAAACTTTAATTTAAAAAAAAGAAAGAAAAGAAAACTTCTTTGCCACAGAAAGACATCATAAAAAATGTTAAAATACAAGTGGCAAGAGTTTCCAAATGCTTATAAAAAGCCTGAAAAAATACCTATACAAATGATAATAGTGAATATTTAAAAAAAAAAAAAAATGTGAGAAAGTGTATGTGATTAGATTTTTCAAGACAACATCAGTCCTATTTCTATGTGTTTTTCTTTCCTTTGAATTTAATTCATTTTAAAGAAATAATAACTGCACAAGACAATAAAAGGAAAAGGTATATAAGTTTAAAAATTGACAAGTCACAAGATATATCCAATGTTGAATACATCAAAATATATGTGTATGTGGGTATATAAACATATGTATATCTAGATAGATAGATAATAGATAGATAGATAATATAAACATATCTTGAACATCTTTTCCTATCAGAAATTGTTGGGTTAAAGAATATGCATATATGATTTTGTTCTAAAGATTTTAACTTAAATGACTCCACATTTTATACATACTTACAATGTAATCACTCAGTGCTTGTTGCTTTTCTCTTTTTATGAGTGAAGTAAAGTACCTTTTCACATGTTTATGCCATAGATTTCTGATTCCTGCCTCTAATTGCAGCATATTCTTTAGGTAAAATACTGCAATCCATTCGAAGGGTTATGCAGTTGAACACAATAACATCACAGGTGTTAGACCAATATGTCAGAATTCAATGAATTGCTTAGATAATTAAAGAGAATTTCAATGTTTATCATAAAAATTAACTCCTTATATAAAAGATTTTCCCCCTTGAAGTCAAAAAGAATATACCTAAAGTGTACATTCTAGGTCCTACCCTTGCTATGTTGTCTCATGTCCTCAAGTCTTCCAAAAAAGGCTTACTTTTATTTTTACTGTTGCAACCACTTTTGGAAAATCCTATTTAATATCTGTGAATTTATTCTAGACACAATTCTGTTTTTCTTGCAATAATAAAGTGTGCTTTTCCAAGTAGGTATTGGTTTGCAAACTAATCCCCATACACAAATGGCAAGGAGAAACAGAATGGAAAAAAACAGACCACTCCATATTTGTAGCTTCTAGTTTTAAAAAGCAAGGGATTCCAAGTCTTGGCCACTGTGAATAATGCTGCAATGAACATAGGGATGCATATATCTTTAAAGATAAATGTTTTCAGATTTTATTGGTAGATATCCAGAAGAGGGATTGCTCAGTAATATGACTATTCGTAATTTTTTGAGGCACCTCCATACTGTTTCCATAGTGGCTCTCCGCACCCACCCACCAGAATCTTCAGTTTATATAGAAGTTTTAATGGGATTCAGTCCCACACACTGCCCAGAAGGTCTTAACAACACCTTACTCTCTCAAGTCTGTGTCCCTTAAAATGGCTCTCACTTTGGGAACAGTGGGCAGAATGTGCATTCCAAGGACAGAAGAGGAGTAAGGATCCTTCAGTTGCGCTGGTCTATATTGAAGGTCAACCAGAGGTCACATGCTCTCGACAACCTCCTCCAATACTCCACATCTCATGACTGGCTTTTACAATCTTACATGCCCCTGTGTTCTACAATGTGCCATGAAGAGTCAGCAAAGGGTTTTACTAGCATGGAGGTGACTTGTTTGGTGGTTATCTGACTGCCTAGGATGCAGATACCACAGGAACAATAAAGGCATATGCAAGAGAAAACATAGATTAAAATAATGATTCCTAAATAAGTAGCAATTTTTTCAACCAAGAAAAAAATCATTGATTTATTTAGTTCCCTAGGGTGGGAATCAGATCACTCAGGGAGTTCACTGTGCCCTCACGTGATTTAATAAGTATGATAACTAGCAGACTCTTTAGGTATGAACACACAACATTCTGTTTGGATAATGATGTAGGTACTTCTTTGCAAGGCAGTAATAATGTACAATGCCATCTTACTCTAGAGGACAGCTTTTCTCCTTAGAGATATTTCAGTGTTCAGCAAGAACAAGTTTTGCCAGCTATCATTTACGATTTGTTGGATGAATTTAGTAAGAGCTTTTGTGTGCTATAATGTCCTCTGGACAAATGGAGGGGACAAAGATGGAGGCCAAGTGATCATACCAGTGGAAAACAGAACATTCACATCTTGCCTTGAGGAGAGGGAGGTTGTCAGCTTTAGGAACTTGACCTAGCTGTGTATACCATACATATTGGCCAAGGGAGGCAGCAATGTCAGGTGTGAGGAGATGGACTGGGTGGAGGATATGCCTGACCAGATTCCCACCTTCTTCCCTCTTTCAATGGTGAGTACTCCATTCCAGGTATAGGAGGTTTCAACAGGTTTGGCTTGCAGCAGGAGAATGGGATCCCAGTGGGGAATGAGCAGTTACCCCTCACCCAGGGGTGCAAAGTGATTCATCTGTTCCAGTGGGACATCTCCTGGCAGATTCTAGTAGACAACATCTTTCCCAGGTGTGATGGGGCTTGGTGTTCTCAGCAGCATAGCACATTCATCCACAATGAAAGTCAGGGCAACAGCTGTTTCTTGTGACTTCATATCTTTATAGTATTGGTTATTAGGTGTCTCAGCCATGGTCCTCAGTCTGGGATATGGGGCAACAGGACATACTGGTGTATAATTCAAGTGTATTAAAGCCTAGGAGAGTACTTTAGTTCATTGACCAAGGTGCTTTTACCTATTAGTAATTTAATCTGCTGCTTTAATATTCTTTCTTTCTACCAACCCTGCTTCTTGTGGGTTATAGGGAAGATGGGACCTCCACTCAATGTCATGTTCTTTTGCTCAGTCTTGTACATCATAACCTTTGAAATGTGACACCCACTGTTGTTTATTGGGCAAGGGGATCCATATATGGTACTCAGCTTCTCTAATCCCCTAATCGTGGCAGCCTGGGTTTCACAGTGACAGGGGAAAGCTTGGATTAGGACAGAGGCAGTGCCCGCAAAACCAGGGCATACTTCGCACCCTAATTTGGAGAGACGGGGCCAATATAACTCCATTGGGAACTCCAGTGACTGGCCCCAGATTCCTTTGGCAGTTGCCTTGGGCACTGTTTAGAACACGTGGGATATTGTTACTGTATTACCCAAGACATTGTATTTCAATGGCAATCCAGCATCCTTGGCAATACTCAACCCACATATCCTGACCTTACATCGGCTTATTCATGGTCATCCACCCCTTCATTTTCCATTGTCCAAGCTGTGGTTTTAATCCCTTCAGAACAGCCCAATTGTTAGTGCAGTGTTAATGGGCAGCTCTCATGAGTGATCACCAGCTAAACTGCTCTGAGTTCTGCCCTTGGGCTGCTGTGGCTCATTCCTGTTTCCGTCAAGACAGTGCCAGTGTTGGGCTGTAGTCTGGGTGGGTGGGTTGCCCCAACTAGACCTATCTTTATACCAGGCATCAGTGGGAATTTTCCCCAGTCCCTCTCTACAGTGGCTGTCACAGGAAAAGGGGTGCGGACATTTGGAGGATTCACACACTCTATGGGACCTAGTAGCACCCACATTTCTAGAGACAGTGTTAATAGAGGACAGGGTTCCTGTCTTCTGCAAATAGGCATGCTACTTAGTCAACATGGGAATTGAACCGTGGCAGAGGTAGGACGATGGCACATATTCTCAACCCACCTTTTGATAGGAAGGGAAGTTCTTACTATGATATGCTCTTCCTTTTTGAGTGGCTCTACTTGAGAAGCCCTGTTACTAAGAGCTGTTGCTCTATTGGAGTATATCAGGTTTCTGTCCCCTTCCAGACCAAAATCCTAGAGATATTCTCTCCTGCTGTCTCTGCCACAGTGCTCAACCCATACCTTCCCTGTCACAGATGCATCTAACTCAAATGGTATCCCCGCCTGGGAGATGCCCAGAGCTTTAATCTGCTTCACTAGTATTTTTGCCTTCTCAAAGGCTTCTTGATGCTCTGATACCCAGTCCCATACATGTCCTTTTTTATCAGGTATGAGGGACAGAGACACTGTGCAAGTTGGGGAATAAACGTCTTCCAAAAACTCAAAATTCCTACAGAGGCTTATACCTCTTTCATTTCTTAGGGTTGGTAGGCTTGCACCTTATCAGTCATAGCTTCTGGAACAATGTGTGTCTTGCCCGACCAAAGGCCTCCCAAAATCTTTATGGTGGTAACTTGGTCTTGGATTTTCTGTTGTTTATTGCACATTCTTTCCCTCAGAGACATTCCAGCAAAGTCTGCAGAGTGTCCTGCATCCAAAGCAAATCTTCACATGTTAACCTTATATAATCAATGTAATGAGCCCATTTTAATGATGTCAGGAAAAAGAACAGGGACAGGTCATGGGCTACCATCCATGACATATTGTGGGCTGTGCAGGTAGCCTTGGGGAAGCACTTGAAAGGTCTATCATTTCCTCTCCCATGTGAAGACAAATTAATCTTGTGACTCGGTGGCCAGGGCATAATGTAAAAAGCATTTCCTAAGTCCAATACAGCAGGGTACACTCCTAGGACCAAAGACAATGTATCTAAAATGGTGGCAATTTTGGGCACACCTGCATGGATAGGGTACACTAGCTTATTCAATTCTTAGTTCATGGTCATCCACCATGAGTCATCTTTCTTTTTTATTAGCCATACTGGGCTGTTGAAAGTACTATGGGCAGGGAGTACAATATCCACTGGTGTAGTTCTTGAAGAGTTTCTTTGATTTCCTTATGTCCCTAGGCAATTTATATTGTTTGACAGTTGACACTCTTCACAGGGTCAGTACACTTACTTGTTCCCAATTGTCATTTCTCCTAAACAGTGGTTTGATTACTCTAACCTTGAGGCAGAATTCTTGGATAGAGGTTTGCAAATTTTGACCTTGTAGGATATTGAGGCCCAATATGTTCTCTGGTGTTGGGCATAAAACCTCATGTTCTTCTTGTGGGAGAGAATGCCCAATTTGCAGTGTGAAAGGGATCTTCCTGACCATAACTGTTTGCCCTCCATAACCATCAATGGCACTGAGGGGACCAGAAAACTTCTGAGGGTTACCATGTATTAGAGTATATTCAGCTCCAGTATCAACCAGAGCTGTCACCTTTTGTTTCTGGGGGATTAGTGAATAGTGCACTCAATATGAGACCTCCGATCATTTCCAGTGGCCTCACCTGGAGGCAATTTGATCCTGCATTCTATATTAGGAGCTTGAGAGGTACCCATCCCAAAAAGGACTGGATCCCTGAGGCCTCTACTGGAGCAGGCAGGACATCAGGGATTAGCGGGGCAGGTAGGGCAGGTCGGAAGTGTTGTTTAGGTTTAAGGCTGTCCACAGACCAACCAACACAGCATTGGGTTGCCAATCTATCTTTTCAGATGGGGTCCCGGCAACAATGAGCTCAAACCACATTTGCTGCCAGGTTACTTTTAGCAAAACATTTATAACCAATTTTAATAGTCTGATGGTTTCTTAAGTTCCCCTCTGTCTTGGGTTTTTCCCACAGGCTGTTCCCATTCCTGGGATTTGTCAGTTTCCCTTAGACTGACAATGAGTTGACCAGTATCATAAATGTCTTATCTCATAACTGGGCACAGCATGGATATTAGTGTCCCATACCAGGTTCTACGGAAGGATTACAGTATCTTGGCTTTCCTTCCTGCAATGAATGTGGCCTCATCGGCAAAGACAGGAACATAGATGGCCTGTCTCATTCACAACTTCCTAAGAATTTGTTGTAATTCCTCTATAGATTTCCAGAGTCCTACATGCCCAGGGAGATCCTCTGCATTGAGCCCAGGCCGCCTGCAGTCTAGAACAACCCAATCTATAAGGAAGCGAGCATCTTGAACCCCTGAGCACCATGCAGGCACTTTGGCAGGTAGGGTCTGTGATGATGCCTCTTGCCCAGTCAGAGAGATGTCATTGCCCCCGTATACTATAGTCACACTAACCATTCCAGAATATTTTCCCTGTCCTTTTGCTGAAACTTGACAGATATATCACTATGCTCTGGGGAAGAATATTGTCTTATCATCAACATTTCCTGAATTGGAGGCTGCCCTGCTGGGGCCCTGTTGTTATGCTTTTATTTTCCTTTGTATTAGTTGTTGGACAGCACTGAGCATTTCATCTGTTTCATTGTCAATCACCACAACGCCCTCCGTTTCACACTGCACTTTCCCAGGAATTCTACCCTTAGAGTGCCACTCAGGCTTTGTCATAAACACTGGATCTTAATCCGTGGCAGACTGTACCCTTTGAGCATTGCAAAACAGCACACTAAGTTTTCCAACTTATTATGCTACTCTTCGACCTTGTCTGCCAGCCCCAAAGCTAGAAGAGTAGTGGACAACCAAACATCCTTCTCTAACCTGAATTCTACTTTCAACTTTCTAAGTCAGCCTCTTGTTGGCCATTGGTGACCAGCTGAATTGCTCACTGTACAGGGTAGCCCACTGTGACAGACATTCACTTTCCTTCTTTGTCACAGTGCACTATAGGCAGTTCTGAAAACTAACGCATCCGACTCGTCAGTGTTTTGGGGGCATCCTGGTAGTCACAGGGCAATATACAAGCATCAAATATATGGGCCACCCCTTCCCACATAGAGGTTGGTGGCCAACTCAGGATTTTCCCCTCAAATGCCTCTCTCCCAGGATCTGTTTCTTCAGTTTCCTGACTGGTTCATCAACTGTTGGTTCACAAACTCAGGAGTTTTGCAGGTGAAATCTGAAACTGGCCCCTGTACACAAGGGCAAGGAGAGACCAAAGGAAGAGGAAAACCATTCAAGACAGCTAGGTGGTAATTTTAATAAGCAAGGGAACTTACATACGCGGTTTGTCATGGGGACCCACAGAAGTGTAGATCACTGCACCCCCACCAGAACCTTAAAAGTTTATACAGAGACCCTTATGGGATTCAGTCCATACAGATGTTTTCAACAACACATTATTCTTTCAAGGCTGCATCCTTGAAAATGGCTCCCACTGTGGGAATGATGGGAATGTACACTCCAAGGACAGAGAGGGGTGAGGAGCCTCCAATTGCCAAAGTCCTTCTGGAGAGTCAAACAGTGTTAACATGATCTTAATTATATACCTCCCCCAATAGTGGGAGATATCCAATATAGAATAATGATCTAAGTAGGACAGTGCATGGCTGCTTGTAGCACCTCCAGTTCTACAGAGCTCACTAGGGCTCTAGGTCTTGCAACACACATCAAGACAGCTGTAAGTATCCCGAGTCCATTGCTCTCCTAGACCTTCCTATCCCTGTCAGTTGTAGGAATGCTTGGTTATTTTTCTAATTGTCCACCATGTAAAAAAATTAAGGAGATACCCACATTATGTTTTTCCCAAGGACAAATATTACTTCAGAGACAATACAATCTAAATTCCCAAAGAAATAGGAAAAGTCTTCCCAGTATTTGTAAACCCACTTTTTCACAGTGGGAGAAGTACAGAACATTTCTTTATGTAGTTCACTTAATTTTTTAATTTCCCATTAATTAGGACTTTGTAAATGATAGAGATCTAAAAGAAACATATAGGATATCTATTATCTAGCTAGCTGGCTAGCTAGCTAGCTGGTTATCATCTACTCTAATTTCATGTATGTATATAGAGTTGAGAAATTCAAGTGATGGATATGACTAAGTATGACAAGATGCAATTCTAGATAAATTGCCATTGAAATGGTTTCTCTCTCTCTCTCTCTCTCTCTCTCTCTCTCTCTCTCTCTCTCTCTTTCTATTCAATTTAATTCTTAGGCTCCTTCTTTTATCATGGTTATAAGGTCATTGGGAATCCAAGACCATATCATCTTTAAAGGTCAGAATCTTAAAGAAAATATAACAGCAACTACAACAATAATAACAAAACTTCAGGAATAAAAAAAAGAGAGAGCCGGTATGATGTTTTCTTACAGCCCAGAAATATTCTTAAGAATATTCCTTATTATTCCTACTTGGATTGTATGTCATTTCTGAACCAATTGCTGTGTCTGAGGTCTTGACTTCTTAGAGTAGACAATTCAAATTTTTTTTTATTTTTTATTCCCAGTCCTGAGGCAGGGGGAATGAGGCCAGCTCCACTAAATGGTAGTATTGGGATGGCTGTGAGATAAGGCAGATTTCAAAAGAAATTATAGGTGGGCAGACCAAAAGTCCTCTTTTATTTAATTATCTTTTTTGAACCTCCACTTTTGCTTTTAATTTTTGCCCTTCAATATGTTCCAGAAAGAAGAAAATACAAACCTATTATTGAGTCAAATTAATTTCTAATAACTGTTTTCTTGGTTACAAAGATCCTAGCTTTATATTACTGCTTGTACAAATTCAGTAATTACTCAAGGACCAACCTGATCTGCAGTTTCTGATGGTGGGGAGGGAATGGAGTCATTTTTCCTTTTGTGGTTATATTCGTAGACTTTCTCTTTGCTCATGCATACCAAACATGGACAAATGTGCCTATAAACACACCCACACACACCACATATAAATGGATGTGGGGATTTTCACCAATTGATTTATGTGCATACACATTATAGTGTACATATGTGAAATAAGTCATAAAATATATACAGATTAATCAGATCTGGATTTTATTTAGGGATTAGTTTAAGTCTTATACACGTGGATTTAAAAAAAACAACAAAATAAAATAATAGACTTACAAAATCATGCTGTATCTGAACTTGTTTAAATTATACTGTTATGCTTAAATTAAAAAATCATGATTATTGCCATCTAACATAGGTTTTATAAAGCATTTTGAAAAATAAATTCAGTTTACACTCTTTTTATAAATTTCCTGTTATCTAAAATCAAGGTCTTTGATTAGTTTAAAATAATGTAGTGATACTTGCAAAAGTGACTGAGTTAGCCATGTTCAGTTTTTTACTTCCAAAGGAAACATGTTTTAAATGTCTAATAAAGCTTTTTAAATGTGTAGTCACAGGTGTTATTTCCAAAGTCTTAATTTAATTTCTGCCTGATTTGAAAAATTGTGTTTTTTATGCAAAGGCATATCACGAGAACAAACTATGCAAATATAAGACAGAGATTACTGCAGATGCAAGTGATACAGCAGAAAATGTGGTTTTCAGTGACTGAAAAAGCAAAATGACAAATGCTAAAAAAAGAAAGCATTATATAACAATTCATAACAGGTTCAAATATAGTGACCTTGATATAATCCTCACCTTGTAATCAGTTTTGACTTCTGCTTTCCTTACAATGAATGACATGAATGATTTGAATTATAATATGGATATACAAAAATATAAAACCCAGTGAAACTATAAAAATAAGTTAAATTGTGATAGACATTGTTGCAAATTATACATAAAATGTATCTGAAAGTGCAAAAAAATTGATAAAAGTGAAAAAGTTAAACATATCTATGAAGAATCATGGAGACTGCTGGAACTGCTTAACTGTAGAGCAAAGTGATTTTAAACTATTACATGTAAATAAATTCCACAGTAGCAAGATATATAAAAAAGAACTGTTGGCTAACATAAATTACAAGTAAAAGACATCCTACTGTGAGTAAAACCTAGTCTTACTTTTTTTTTCAATTTATCATTTCGACAGGATAGCACATTTAAAACATCAGTGTGAATACATACAGTAGGTGCTAAGTAAATATTAGCTTCTTTTTCTTATGGAAAAAAAATCCCCAGAGTTAAAGTGTTTTTAAAAATGCTAATCATCTAGAAAAACTAGAATTAATATTCAACTGTGTGAAGAATGTACTTAGTAGTCAAATTGCTGGGCCATAAGGTAGGCATATGTTGAGCTTTAGTTGATGCTTCCAAATATTTAAATATATCTTTTTAAGTTGTTGTAACAACTTATATTCCAACTAGTACCATGTGACTTCTGCTAGCTTCACATTCTGATCAACACTTGATATTGTCATTCATTTTGACTTTAGACATTCTGTTGGGTTTTTAGTTTAGTTTTATTTTTTAATTAATGTTTATTGGAGTGACAATTGTTAGTCAAGTTACATAGGTTTCAAGTGTACAATTCTGTATTACATCATCTATATATCATGTTGTGTGTTCACCACCCAGAGTCAGTTCTCCTTTTATCATCATATATTTGATCTCATTTACCCTCATCAACCACCCCTCTCCTCCCTTACCCTCTGGTAACCACAAAACTATTGTCTGTGTCTATGAGTTTGTGTTTCTTCATTTGTTTGTCTTGTTCTTTTGTTGTTTTAAGTTTTATATACCACATGTCAGTGAAATTATATGGTTCGCGACTTTTTCTGTCTGACATATTTCGTTTAGCATTATAATCTCAAGATCAATCCATGTTGTCACAAATGGCACTATTTCATCTTTTCTTATGGCAGAGTAGTATTCCATTATGTGCATACATCACACCTTTTTTTATTATGGTTCTAATTTGCATTACTCTGATAAAAAATTATTTTGAGAAGTTTTCTGCATGCTTGTTGGCTATTTGATTATTCCTTTTATAAAGTGCCTGTTCAATTATTTCACCGACTTTTAAATTGAGTTGTCTGAAATGTTCCTATTGATGCATAGGCTTTTTATGTATATTCTGAATACAAATATTGTGTTAGGTTTAAGTATTGCCAACACCTTCTCCAAATTGTGCCTTAATTTGAATAAAATCCAATGTACCCAGTTTGATGGGTAGTGGTGGTTCTTTCCTCAGACTTGGGTATTATTCTTACGTCTGAGTTGGTCAGTACTCTGCTAAATACCTCAGTGGGTGGGGGGCTCTTGGTAGATCTCTGGAGTCCTCTTTCTGTGCAGCTCTCTTCTCTCCATTACTCTGTCCTGCTAACTTTGATTTACTCGATTAGACATGCAGCTCCATCTTCTTAATTCAAGGAGTTCACTGGGCCAATGAATGCATTTCTCCTCCTTGTGCTGTGGCCTAGAAACTCCTTGAAGGCAGTGAGCTGGAGCAATAACTAGCTTCACCTGGATTGTTTCTCTGAGAGACCACTTTTTTGATGATTGATGTTGAAAATCAGTGTTTTATATATTTTTCTCCTGTTTTTGCTTGTTTTTGGTGGGAGAATAAATCCAGTCTCTCTTTTTCCATCTTGGCCCAAAGCAGAAGTAGAAGAAACAGAAATCAGCCTCTCTTTCCTCTGTTTCTCTCCTGTTTTGTGCATGTGTGTGTGTGGATGGGGGGTGGGATCATATATATGTAAAAGTATATAAATAATGTACATGCACACATATATACATATTCATATACATACACATATTCATCACAAACATTTCTAGCCTTACACATCCTAAAAGTAAAGATGTCGACATTGAAGATATTTGTTCTTGTGGAACAAATGGGAGGAATGGGAGAATGGAGAAAATCTCCCTCAAATTGGAGTCCTCATATATTTACTACTTTTAATACACATAGCTATTGCAACATTGGTGCTAAGAGTGCTCAAAAAGGACTCATCAGATGGGTGGAGAAGGGTTTCAGCCATTTTCCTTGTCCAGAGTCCTACAGCTGTCAAAGAAAGACCTTGTGGAATGCTTTTTATTTGGTATTTTTGTATTTTTCCAATTAATAAATCTCACACATAAACAGCATGTAATTACTTTTCATAGAGATATACTGGCTACACATTTTCTCTGATTATTATCCTGTAGGTCTCTATTGGCTTACATTTCAAATTTCTTTAAAATCTGGCATTTTATTCAGTCATATTTCCTAGGATTCATCTACATAAATTATATGCCAGATAGACTGCAGCCTTTTGGCTACTGCTTGTCTAGTTATTAAAGTCATATTTGTTTTTAAATCTTTAACCTAAGTGTAGCCTACTCCATGAAACCTTCCTTGAATAATTTTTCTGTGACCCCCATAACACCTTAGAGATAGTTGTTTTATAACTAAAACTATATAAAATTTTATCAAGCTAAAGACACAGAAAAAACATTTCTTATCAGGCAGTAAATGGACTTATAGTAGGTAGACATACATCTTTTTTAAAAGTTACCTTGACAAGCTTGTTGTCACATGGAACTAAGTCTTTAGAATCATGGGATAAATAAACTGATGTCTACGCTTTGATGAAAATGCTGACGTTGTTTTTCCTGAGATTGAAAATGATGTTCTCATTTACTGACATTTCATGGCAGAAAGGAAAGAAGAAAAGAGGACCCCCGGGAGAAGAGTGGCCTTCTTTCACATTTTACATTTGAATGAGAATGAATGGGGGGCAAGGAAAGTTTTGAAACTGGTCACATTGAGGTGTGTTTTAGTCAACTAAACTCTGCATACTCTGGTGACAGACATTATAAATTCCCTCCGTATCTATATTCACCAGTGTGAGAAACGTGTAAGATGTCTGTTGAGATTCTCTTGAACAACTATAATCATATAAGATAAATTTTTTTTGAGCAAGAAAAAGTCTGATTTCTGAGGAGGCACTGGTCCCGGTCTTCATCCTGGCAAGATGTATCTGTATGTATCTATAGAAAAATATTGGTTACGCTTATTGGTGACAGAGTCTATATCTGTAGTTGAAGAAATGCCAAGCTGAAGGAAATGTTTCTCTTTAAGACCTAATTAATGCTATAATTTCCTTAGATATCTAGCTGCGGGAAGAAAGGTTAAGCCAAAATGAAGGAGGGAGGTTAGGAAGGTGACTCTGCTTGAATTAGAGAAATACCAGAGCTTTCTTGGTGTGTGTGTGTGTGTGTGTGTGTGTGTGTGTGTGTGTGTGTGTGTGTGTTGATGTTGCTCAAATTTTACTAGAAATTAGCTTTTTCCCTTTTGAAGTAAATTGGTAACTATTGTTTCTGACTATTATTTTCAAAGCATCAGGAATTGGGAAATATAAACTTTAAATAAATGTAGATAGATCATAGAAAGATGATAGATAGATAGACACATTTAGAAGAAAGTAAGTTGGCTATAAACTCCATGAAATCAAGAAAGTTTGAGTGATCCCCCCAGACAATATGGACAATAATCACATTGGATGATAGCAGAAATTTTAGGGATTGGTATGTTCTTTGAACACCTATCTCACGGAAGAAATAAAATATCTTGTCTTTCACTTATTTTGTCTTGATTAAATGTATGCAGTCACAGCTAGATTTAAACACTAGATATTGCTACTATGTTTGTTAGTTTAAATTTTTTAACTTTTTATTTTTCATTATTAGTTTTTTTCTTTTTCCTTCCTGTTTGAATGTGCTGCCTTGGAGTGGTGATTTTTTTTTTTTTTTTCCTGTGAAGCAGTCTGTTCTCCTGTGATACATTCAAGGTCACAGTCTTCCTACCCTTGCCTGCTGTACATAGGCAGAGCAATAAAACAGGTAATACTCTGACTCAATTGAGGTGCAGATCTCATTTCTGCTGAACATCTGTGTAGTATGGATCTCCATAGTACACCCTAAACACCAATTTTTGGTAATATTATCGACTTTGCCTCTTTGCATTTTTATTTACATTGATATGACTCAACTGGGATATGCTGTTGCTGAGGCATATATAATTTTAATGACATAAAATATAGGAAAAAACATACTACTATTAGGAAAATGTCAGTTTTAAGCAATGTAATTTATAATAAGAAATGACTTAGAGAGACATTAAATATTAGGTAATAAGCTGCTTCACTCTTTCGAGAGTGACACTTACGGGGGGAAAAAGATTGGATCATCGCATCGCAAATGAAAATAGATCATTTTCTGTGATAATATTAGAAATGTGCCCCCTTTCAACTTTTATTCTCTCTGACCTAAAGATTTCATTTCATAGCAATTTTGATTTCTAAAATATAGAAATTAGGATTATGTAAATAAAGCAAAGGCAATGGGCATCAATAGTTACAAAAAGTGACAAGCTTAGCAATATGCAAATTATTATTTTCAGGCTGATAAATACTCAAATTTTTTTTTTGAATCAGAACTTCTGTATAGTCAAGCATAGACCATTTACATAAGCATAAGAGTGAAACACCTCTAATTAATTTGTGTTCTTTTTTTTGATGATGAGTATGAGTAAACATATTTGTTGTAGGTTCAGGGGCAAATGAATAGTTAGCCATGTCAAATTTCCAGAATATTTGATGAACTATTAAGCCACACTTCCCCATTTACTGAATTGGCAACTGATTCTTCCTTGTTTATCTAGGAGTACAAAGGATGTGCCAAAGCCTCAGTCTAAAATCATTCTTTTTACAATACTAAGTATATAATCTGTAGTTTATGGTTCATAAAGGAAAAAAAATAATTTTCCTTAATCTCTTATCCAATACTGCTTTCTGTACACACACACACACACACACACACACACACACACACACTCAGAAAAAGAGAAACTTCTTTTTAAAGAATTGCACTCAAAGATGAAAAGCTTTCATAATTTTTAAATTCTTTGATATTTTTCCCTTTATGGTAGCACTTTGCAAAGCTCTTTAGAATGAATTGGTCTCTCTCTGTGCTCCCATAGTGGTTAATACCTAATGGTAGTTTGACATAAACCTTATTAAAATTAGACATTTGATGTCCTTCGTTCACAAATTGAGTTCCTTACAGAAATGGACAGAATGTTTAGTACCTGGCAGAAATTAAACATTTGATAAATGCTTTCTAAATAAATTACCTGGATCCATGCTATGTAATGTAGAGAGATAAAATCTTCATAGTGGATAATAAGCTAATGACATCACTGGGATGTTTTTAATTTAGATTCTACAGCTTAACTGAGATATGGAAGACTTTGCCAGAGAAAAGCACTAAAGATGATTATAAAACAGGGAACAACATTCCTATGAGAAAAGCCTAATGTAATTAGTATGTGTATTTTACTGGGGGTAACTGCAAATGTGTATGAGGGCAAGGTACTTAATAATAATCAAATACGTGAATGTGAAGTAAGCCCCTTAGAGACAGAGCCACATGTTTGCATTGTATATTTTCTTGGGCCCTCGTGAGAAATAAATCAGTATTAAATAACAATTATCCAGTATAAGCAGTTGTTTCCATTGATCAGATTAAGCAGTTGTTTGTTAGGTTTTCATTTACTTTGAGTTATAAAGCCATAGATCGTGGTATATCGTATGTTATTAAAATTGTGTGCTAATTAAAAATGAGTAGCTTTTATCTCTCTTTGAAGCAAAGCATATACGGTAGGATGCAAAATTATCTTTTTTATTTTCTTTTCACTATAGGGGCTTCTGATTATCATTGTTTCATGAACTGTGTTTTATTGTGATGCCTTAAAAGTCTACTTAAATTTTATCCATATGAGGAAGGAAGACCTTGAATTGTTTCTTGCGAAGACATTGACTAAAACAGTGAGATATATGACTAACTCATCAATTAGTATCCTTCTGAAAGTGTGGTGGCCAAAGCAAACAAAATAAACAAACAAAAATGATAGCAAAAATGATAAATGAACCAAACCAGACCCTACAATTTACCAACACTACACATTAAAAATAAGAATTAAATGAATATTCTCTCTAAATTTTATTTGTCTCTACGAAAATAAACAGTCAAACCCAACTGTGGTCACTGACATTTTTCAGTGTTAGAGGCTATTGTCCCATGCTACAGAAAGGGTTGGGATTTTCTGAGTTGAGATGTTTGCAGATTTTATGGAGTAATAAAATATTCAGTGAATAGATTATAAAGCACTTGATAAAAATTTAGAGGCATATAAATACCAAGAGATGTAGTCTGTTGGTAAAAGGAAACACACATGCGTGCACACATATACCCTCAACCTCTAATAGCTTTGTTGGTCTTTTTTTGGGGGTGGGGGGAGGGGAAAGTGGAGTGAGGAGGAAGAAAGGACAAAATAAGAAGGAAAAATACAGAGGGGATCTTTGGAAGCAGTTTTTTTCTGAAGATCAGAAGTAATTGCCACTTTTCCCCCAAATAACTAAAGCACCATGACTTCCTCTGACAACTCCTCTGTATTGTAAATATTACATAGTAACCAAAACTACTAGTTAACACTTTTTTAAAGGAGAGCACTATTTTAAAGTTTTAGGCCATTGGTATTAAATTCTCATTCATCCTATTGTTTTGATTTTTCACAAAATATTTTTATCTGAGACACATTGTCTATCATTGTTCCCCATGTTTTTTATGCAATTTCCCAGAAATGACTAGTGCCAATTAAGAGAAAATTTATGGCTTGTCCCTGTATTTATATAAATAATATTAAAACATAGAAATTGCTAAAGGTTATATGTAATGCCATGAATACATGTTTAAGATGCAGAGAAAACCGCCCAAGGAGCAGGAGATTGGAAGGAACTTTGCAGAGTCTACTGTCAGAAGGGTGACAGACAGGTCCTTTGAAGCTAATGTACTCAAATTTCCTGAGGCTGCTGCCATTTTCCACTGGAGCAGCCTCTGAATAAGAAATATCTCTGTCTAATTCTGCCAAAGACAGATAAGTCTGCCAATTGAAACTGTAAAGTCCTGACAGCCAACGGCATTGGTTTTGTAATAGGAAAAGACTGATGTTGAAATATCAGAAATGGAATAGCATTCCCTGACAGCAAGAAACTAACACGTTTGACAAGAAATTGGAACCATGATCATTTCTAGTCAAACAAGATGTCTGTTCATTCAAAGAATCAAATTTACCTTCATTGCCAAAGTTCAAGATTCATTTCATTACTGACATATTCTTTTCTTCCCCCCACCTTAAAGTTTCAAAACTTACAGAGGCACGTATGTTTGATATATTTTACCAGGTAACAACCTTTGCTATTTTCCTTTTAATAAGGACAATAATAAAAAGAATACAATGCTTCCCCACTGTGTTTAACCATTAACTACACTCATTTATAAAATCAGCTTCATTTAACCATCAAGTCTCTGCACATTTCAGGGTTTAAAAAGTTTTTAATTCCAACATCTATTAAATTAGAGCTCCCTTTAGATCCTTTTCTTTCCCCCCATTCTATCTCATAACCTATCCAGTTGTCACCCATTAGCCTTAAAACACCTTTATGATAGATTAGACTGTGTAGATTGGGCTGATATAAACCACAGAAGAAATGTCACCATTTTCAAATATGATAACAGAAAATTAACCTAACAATAGTGAATGAAGAAAATGAAACTCATCTACTATTCCCCCAGATATTAAACATAGGTAATACATACTTTACTGACTTTGGTTAATCCCTTTGGAAATTTTCCTCCAAGTTTTAGGAGTCTGCATAATAATTTATCAAAACCAAAGAAGCATGTTTCGGAGCAAAATTTGCATACATAGAAAGGCTTAGAGATTCTTCTCATGAGTTTTAATAATAATTATAAAACAACTGCCAAATTGATAACAAACTTAATTTTAGACCTTAAAAGTGCTTTTATTCATGCTTATTTTAAAATTGTTATAATGAATGGAATTTTTCCTGTTTTTTAATTTGTCTAATTTGTCTCTAAGTTAAAAACAATTTAAAACATGTCCCAGTTAACTATGATCTTAATAGTTTCTTAAAAAGGGATTAAACTCTGATAAATGTTGTATGTTATAGATAGTAAGACAAATTATCACCACACACACACACACACACACACACGTGAGTATATGTTAGCATATATAAATACCAAGAGATGTAGTCATAAAGGAAAATGGTTCATAAAGGAAAAACATTCCTTTTGCCAGGTACTAAACATTCTGTCCATTTCTGTAAGGAACTCAATTTGTGAACGAAAGACATCAAATGTCTAATTTTATATAAGGTTTATGTCAAGGTTTATAGTATAATTTATATAGGACTTTAACATTATTTACATGTTTCTTTAAATTGTAACAGTAACATTATATAAACAAGTGAAACCTGAACCAAAGACTCAAAACTCTATTTTTTCTTAATTATTGATGTCAGCTGATTACATTCTATTGTGTGCATAAATTATTGACAAATTCCATTGCATAACACAGCCTTTCTAAGGTAGCTTGGTATCATGGAACACAGGTAATTTGTTTTTAGTTTACATTGTTTAATACAATGCTATTTTTGCCAACAGGGTTGTTAGGCATATGGTGTAAGAAGAAATTAATAAAAGTTTAAATCACTATAAACTGGGTATATTTTAAGAACACCATTTAGTTCCAAATGACACATATTCTATGGACGATGCTTGGACTTTGGCATCAGCAAGTAGAACTTAAACTCAGAGCTGTACAGTTTACCTGCTACCTGGCTCTTTCCAAGTAACAGCTCTTCTGATTTTCATTTTCTCCAGTTGCCAAATCCATATGCTGCGGGTTTCAGACTGAGTCTAAACTATATTCACCACTGGGGTTTACATAGATGTGAAGATTAACATGAGAAAAAAGAATAGGGAAAACCATAGAACACTAGCTACAGGGGTTTGTATGGTCAGAGTGGTTACGATCAGAAAATGGTGGGTTTGACATCTTCATTGTTTTTGTGCTGCTCTTCTTGTCCAGCTCCCATGACATTGATTCTGACTGCCCTAGTGATTGGCTTTAAAAAAATAGGAAAGAGCTGAGTCGCACACAGATCATTAAACTAAGCATAATGTGGCAAAACTTTGGGACCAAAGGCAAGGTAGAAGATACTTGGACTTTATTTAAGCCATTCCACTTATGCACAGTTTTGGTCAGCTCTTTCTGAGAAAATATTCAGATTTTATTTCCCACTCAATACTCTTACCACATGCCTATATGGAGTCAGGCAATGTGCTTGATATTAAGGTGAACACAATTGATAAAAATAAGACATGATTTTTAGTAAACCTATGATACAATAGCTCTTGATTTAACTGCTCCTTAAAATTAATATTTTATTTTTATTTCTACTGCTACCGCTAGCTACCTGTATGTTATCACTACCATCACTACTGCTACTGATACTATTTTAATAATAAGGCTTACTTCAACAAAGTTTTTATTGGACCACTCATCTCTGCTAAGGCCTCAAAGTCCATGCGTCACTTAAGAATTGTCCATGGGTTTCTATGGCTTCAGTTACCACCACTGATTCCCTGCATGTATCACCTGCTTGAGCTCCAGAAACATGTTCCAGGCTGTGCACTGACTACCATGTGGACATACGACAGGCATCTCAAACTCAACATGCCTCATTTGAACAGATTATCCCCCACCCTCTATTCAACCATATTCATTCTATCACTTAATTGTGTAAGGTGTGCTTTTAAATACCTTTTTAAATCTCCCTTTCATCCTCACTTTTATTGATCTAACTCCAGACGTCATCATCTTTACCTCAGATATTGCACAGTATGTTTTCCATTTACCTCAGTTATTACAAAAAATCTCAGTTATCTAAATCTCCATTCAGCTCTCCAATTCTTTTCTGTAATCCTGTCTCTCAGGATGGGCAATGAGGTCACCTCACTTTGACTCTTATATCATCAGGCTATGTCACCTACTAGCTCTCCAGTAGCAAGTGACTACTTGCCCAGATCTTTCTCTTCATTCCTTGAAAATTTACTAGTTGACTCCATGTTGATCTTAGTACCTCTCCTACTATAATTCTTATTTCAATTTCCAGATATGTCATTTTCCTTCTGGTTTGTCCTAGTTATATACTCTCATTGAGTTACTCAGTCTTATCTATAATGATATGCCAGATTTGTCATTAGCAATAATTGCACTCTTTCATAATCTCCATTTCTAGCGCACAGGTTTCCATCCATTATCTTACCAACTGACTTACTGTCACACTTTGACTCAAACAATTGTTTGGCCCCACCGGGGCAAGTAACTTATTCTTTCATCACTCTTTATCCTGATCAAGTCTTTACTTTCCATCCTTTGTCAGCTTGAATTACTACACTCTCAAGTCCACTGCCATTCTCTCCTTTATTATAAATTCTCTGGCAAAGCCTCAGTCTTAGGAGGGAAAAATCAATATTTGCCCACTTTAAGCCGGTACCGTCATAGATGAATGTAATTGAGAACACACACACACACACACACACACACAACCATTTAAACTATTCTTTCTTTATATGCATATTAAGACCATTAAATTCAGATGGGTCTCAGTCCATTCACTCTCCCATTCTCCTGGATGACTATTGCAGGAATTACAGTAGAAGTTTTTTAAATAGGCCTTCACGGATAGCTAGTTGGCACAGTGGTTAGACTGCAGTGCTCATAGCACTAAGGTAGCTGGTTCAATTCCCACATAGACCAGTGAGCTGCACTCTCCACAACTAGATTGAAAACAACGACTTGACAGGGAACTGATGGGTCCTGGAAAAACACACTGTTCCACAATATTCCCCAATAAAAATTTTAAAAAATAATAATCATAAAATAAAATAATTAAAAGGCCTTCACAAGCTCCCATCATCATATCTACTTAGCTTTGTCAACATCTGTATATTATCTTCACTCCTGCTGCTGACATTACTGGCTGTGGTCTTACCAAAAGCCAGCCGCTCCATCTGTGTACCACATCATCTCTTGTCTAGTCAGGGGCATCTCTTTATACGATATTTTTCATAGGTAACACCTCAATTATCTCCTTTTTCTTATAAGAGCAACTCTCAGAACAGGTCAAGGTCTAATTTTCCCCCTCTCGTTCCTTCTTGAAGCCACTTTAATCAAGTTTTTGCTTCCATTGCTGCACTGAAACTGCTCTTGACAAGTTTACGAGTCTCCGTGGTATTCAATCCTATGGTCAATTTTAAGCCCTCATTTATTTGACCTTTCAGCAGCATTAATCACCCTTTATCTTGAAGCCATCCAAACACTCTGCTCTCCTTTACCCACACTGCTTTTTGTTGTTCTTAGTCTTTTTTTTTTCAGTGTTTCATTTGTTTATTCTCATTTCCTCACTATTGTTATCAATCTTCTGTTTGATGACTTTAGCAAGGAAATTTCATTTTGAATCCTCTCCTGCTGGTCACATCCAGATTCATAGCAGAACTCCACTTCTGTGGTTTTTGCTGCCTATTTAAAATCGCTACTTGCATATTTAATAGACATTTCAAACTTAACATGACCTTACTATTCATTGCTGATATTTTCCTCCCAGTACCACCAACTCCTGCAATTTTCCTCAACTTGGTGTATGGAAACTCCATTTACCTCCCATTTCTTTAGTTCAAATCCTAGGGCCACCCAATTTATCTTCTTCCTACCAAACCCAAATACAATTCATCCATAAATCATGTCAGCTGGACTATTTCTTGCTTTTCCACTTCTATTGTCTAGTCCAAGGAACAAGCATCCCTCACACTAATTATTGTGATAACATCTTAATTAGTCTTCCTGCTCTGCCTTGCCTCCCACTTCAATCTGTTTTCAATGCAGAACCCATATGATCCATTTGACGTGTGTGTATACATAAAGTCAAGCCACTCCTTTGCTCAAAATCATCCAGTGATGTCTTATCCAGGTGACTACCAAATTTTTTACAATAATGTATACCACTGGGCTCCTGCTTACTTCTGTGACCTTACCTTCCATGCCTCTAAGTTTCACTCACTCTATTCCTAGCCTTTTGATCTTTACTTACTGTACTATTGTGATGTATTAGAAATATGTATTTGGTTATTCAGATGACCAAAATAGATTTCTCCTATATATTTGGTCTGGCACAGAGATCCTAAAACCCTTGGAATTTCCCAAATAATGAGAGCAAGAAAGATGTCTTTTGTTGTGTTAAGGGGTGTTTTTGGAAAGCACCTAAGATATGGGCTATTTGACAGCACAGTAACCTTATAATTAGATGGTTGGAACATCTAGTCCCACCTCCTAACCTCGGGGAGTAGAGAAGGGCTGGAGATTTAGTTCTATTACCAATGGCCAATCATGCCTATGTAATGAAGCCTCCATAAAAGAAACCAAAAAGAGGGTTCAGAGAGCTTCCAGGCTGATGAACAGATGGAGGTGTGGGGAGAGTGAGGTCCCCAAAGAGGGCATGGTATCTCCATGTGTGCCCTTTCCCACATACCTTGTCCTATGCATCTCTTTCATCTGGCTGTTCATCTCTATTTTCCATCATATCCTTTAAAAAAACTGGCAAATGTAAGTCAGTGTTTTCCTGAGTTCTGTGAGCTGCTCTGGCAAATAAATCAAACCTGAGAAGTGAGGGAACCTCTCATTTTGTAGCCAGTTGGTCAGAAGTACAGGTCACAACCTAGATTTGTTACTGGTATCTGCAATGTGTGTGTGTGTGTGTGTGTGTGTGTGTGTGTGTGTGTGTGTGCATTCTTGGAGGCTGAGCCCTTATCTAGTGGGATCTAACGTTAACTCTAGGTAGATAGTGTCAGAATTTAATTAAATTATAGGGCACCAGCTGGTGTTGCAGGAAATTGCTTGGTGGGGGGAAAAATCACTACACATTTGGTGATCAGAAATGAAATGTTTTATTTGAATAGTAGAGGAGACTCACAGGGAAGGAAAACACAGTAAGGAACAACTGGGTTCTCACTGTTTAATATGTTTCCCCAAATGTTACCATTTCCATGAGGCCTTCCTAGACTGTAGCATTTCAGATTTCAGCCTCACCCCCCATAGTACTCTATACTTCTCTACCATACTTTGAGCAATATTATTACCTACCATCTGATGAACTATATATTTCATTTATGGGTGTCTTATGCATGTCATCCTCATCTCCTCTGTCTACCATCCATTTAGAAAGTAAACTCCATGAGGACAGAGATTTTTTGTTTTGTTTCCGTGTGTCTAGAACAGTGCCTGCAGATACTCACTGGGCATTTATTGAATAAGTTAATTAATGAAGAAATCAATTAATAGATGAGAATGGCTGAAAAAAAAATGAAGCACTCTTAATCTGTGAAAAGATCACATGTTTATCTAAGCATTAAGACTACTTTCCTTTCCCTACTTGGGAAATGAAGCAGAAGGCCATGACAACCCCAAGGTTTGGGAGCAGGAAAGAAGAGTAAAGCTGTGTTGTTAGACTGGCTTAAAGAAACTGAGAACTGAGTCTTGACAAGCCACTAACGGAACAATTTAACCATTGCACCCTTGCCTTGCAAGTCATCTTAAATACTGGAGATAGTACTATATGTGGAATACTGGATATTATTACTTTATTTGGGGTATTTTTTAAAATTGCAGAAACTGGAGAGAGGTTGTCAGGTATTTTTTAGGGGTCACTTTTATCTTTGATTCACAATGATCTTTTCTCCCTTCAGTTCATTAGTAGAAAATTTAGAATCAAACTTGTATCTCACATTCTGCAACTATATAACACTTCAGAAATCCATGCTGTGTATATCTAATTCACATGGGGTTGAGTTAAGAAATAAAGCAATGAAGACAGTTACACTTTTTAAATATACATAAACAATTCTTAGAGGAACACTGTTTAATTGTTTAGCAAAATTTGGGGGATCTCATGGTGGCAGCATATTTCAGCCACCATCCCTGATGATAAGCAAATGAAGTACAACTTGATACAAAGATGAAATGGACAGTAATTACTTCCTACTTTTTACATAAATGTTCCTAGTACTCAATATAATGAAGAAGGAAGGTAGCAACTCTGACAGACTATGGGAGTAACAGCAGGGCGAGATTAAGCTATTGAGACGTGCTGGGGAAACATGGTGGGGATTTCTGATTTTGAACGTGAGGGCAAACTCACTCAGACTGCTGCCTCTCTTTCCAAATTTCAAAACTTGAAAAGTTCACGAGAACAGCAAAGAGTTTGATGATTCTAAGAGGTATACTTAGCAATTAACACAAATGTTTGGAGACATATTTGGAGAAAGAAAGATGGCCCACAGTATAGTGCGTAAAGAGATGTCTGGGGAATATGTCCTCCTGGTGCAAGAGCACGCTAGGGCCAATAGCTGAAGAAGGGCCAAGTACGCAAAATAAATATGGGCCCACGCTATTTTTATTATGCTCAAGATAACTTGGGATCCTAGTGTCTCTTATGTCTGGATTTATTAATCTCCTATTTGCCAGAAGGTCATTTATGAACACCTAAATTTAGGGAACATTGGCAGAATCTCAGCAGGTTTTTTCCAGCACGATAGCTGTACTAACTTGTATTTACAGTCATAACCTGTACATTTTAATGAAGATAAACAACTTTTGAAAAATATTTTAAACACAAGAAAAAAAAATTTCAAAAACAAATGTTTCTAACAAAACTGTATCTCCACACACAGTGATTGTGGAGCAGAATCTCAGTCACCATCACAAATAATTTCTGTTTACTATACCCCTGACTCTGTCTTTCCCTTTCCCATGTGCACTTCCACATTTTGAACTTTTTTCAATATATTTTAATTTCCTAATAGACTATTAGTATCTTAACTTGTGAAATGATCATACATAACATTATGGAAATTATTAAAATTATAAAATATGATGTTTTTATTAAAAAAGAAAAACACACAGATTTTCCTCAGAAGCAGAAGGCAAGTCGGAGAACATTTGTGATGTTCAGTGTAGCCTTTGCAATCAGTATGATGCCTCAGCTTCTGCTGCTGGCTGGAAAATACTTTTGACGGATTCTGGGCTTTTACCTCACTATCCTCCAGTTTCTGTTTTCATTGATTTCCCAATATGTGAACAATATTATCACTTCAATGTTTATAGCCTGGATTGTGACCCTCCAATTACAGATAATCAAAATCCAGACCTGTTTTTGTAGGGCCTAGAGGAAGAGTGCCAATAAAGACCTGCATCCCATATTTACAAACACTGAAAAGTGCTAATCTTCTGACCTTGGCAAATAGATCTTTATAACATCCAGAAGAAGGCCAAGTTAAAATGCAGAATTTCAAATTCCTGAGTTTCCCTCATCAGGATGGGCTAGCACAAGGGGAGCCAGTTCCCTGGTCTAAATTTGCACTTCTTCTCTTCCAATCCCTCACTCCATTTTGATCGCTATGTGCACCTGCATACTTATATGCATGGCTATAGTTACCTTATTTCTACAATCCAAGATCCATCAATACTCATGCAAGCAAGTATACATTGTATGACCTCATGTTTAGTGATTTGAACATTGGAAGTAGGTAGGCCCTCGGAGTTGGCATGGAGTCATATACACACGGCCTTCAGGGGTCTCAGTTACCCAGGCCATTGTCTATAGGTGGTGGTCAAGGATCTAGATGGAAATATCCCTTGACTCTTGAGACTCTTTGCTCCATGGGGAGTTAAACTTCCAGAGGAGGGCCAGAGTGGGTTCCTTAGCCCTTTGCTCAAGTTTGAGTATGTTACTGTTTAGGCCTATGGTTTGGACATTCTTACTAAACAAGAAATATATTTCTTGCTCTTACTAGAATGAGTAAGATAACAGAGTTGAGATTAGATTAATTTATAAACCCTGAATTCTAAATTTTTATCAATTATACTCTAATCACTACTCATTATTATTGCTACTACTATTACTATATTACTACTACTCAGTACAATACTGAGATTTACATGATGTTTTGTATCTATTTATCTTTTTTAAAACAACTTTGTTGAGGTGTAATTTATATACAAAAACCCCAGATGTTTAATGTATATAATTTGGTGGGTATAGTCATACACCCATGTTGTACTAAAAGTCTTTAAGAAAATATACATATTATCTATCATATATGGCATGACTATATAGGATAGATATCAACTTTGATTATTACTCTCCTCTTTTTTTTCCTTTTTCTCTAAATTCCTAAATTTTTCTCCTGTGTAGAGATATCGCAGAGTGAGGAATATTGATATGACATTCATGAAATGTGACTGGTAGAGCAATTGAATTCCCACAGTTCATTTAACTGGTAAGAAAACTATAATAGTTTCTGGAGGGGACTTATATATGTCTTTTTCTTGAACCAGTGCTAGATTTGGTTACTTTATATAAAAGAACGAGTAAGAACAGTCATTTATACAATTTAGCATTAAGGATCAAAGGAATTTATTTTTATCTCATTGGTTGAGTTACTTCTCACAGGTAAGAGCTGTAAGAATCAGACGTTTTCATGATAATCAGAAAACTTCAAAATCTCAAATTATGGAATCTAAAAATTAGATTCATAGAATCTAAATTTAGTCTCCTTGTCATTCAGATTCACTTGTTAAATTCCACATGACAGTAGAATATTGGTTTTGATTTAGCAAGATTACATTAAGTAATCAAAATGTTCTAAACAATTGACTCTGTCTTTTTCTTCTCAGAAGTGATTTATGTCTTCTACTTTGTACAAAGTTGGATCAATGTGGTTTACCCAGCATGCTTACTTTGTCATTAAGTCCAGCATTTGTTCAGTCTGAGTAAATTCTGTAAATTAGATTATAATTTTATAATTTAATATACAATGATAACATATATAATTTTTCAGTCTTATTAAGGTATAATTGACATACAGCACTGTATAAGTTTAAGGTGTACAATATTATAACTTGGCTTATATATTTGCAAAATGATTACACAATAAGTTTAGTTAACATCCAGCGTCTCATATAGATACAAAAAAACAAACAAAACAAAAAATATATATATATGTTAAAATAAAAGGTCAGATGTCCCTTTTATATATTGTGCATCAATATTCTAAAAAAAATTGGGCAGAATTCAATTTGTGTTTGCCACACACGGAGGACTCAAATAAAGTAATCCAAACAGTGAAAATGCAATCATTTGTTTTAAACAATTTAATTAATTTACACCTTTGGAGCCATAGAGATGCTTTTGGCTACCTTCGTTATGGGAAACACAAGCTTACAAAACTCTTCCTGTGTATACAGCATATCGTGGATGCCATCAAGAGAAAATTTGTACGTTCACTGCAGTGTGTAAGTTAATTGATGATATCAGTAAACAAGTATCAAACGTGTAGATATTCTAGAGAAATAAGGAAAAGATAAAGACTGACTCTAATAAGACAGAAGAAAATGCATGTTGCGCTTAGTGTCTCTGTTTAATGAAAACTCCCTGCACCCAGTATTGAGAAACATAGACAAAACTGGGAGTAGAGTTGACACTGAGAGAGGTGCTTAAGTCTTCAAAAAAAAGCACAGATATTGTTATTTGTCAGTGGATCATTATATGCTCATTAACTAAAGTCTGAAACCATAATCCCTTAATCCTTAGCTCAAAATGTCACATAAGCTATAACTGCCAGATCTGTCCTCAGTTTCCATATACTTATGGCATCTCAGTAAGTACATACATATTAAATTTGGTCATTTTCTGCTGTTAATCTGTGTCATGTTAATTTGATTATTAGTCCAGCCAGAAGAATTATAAGGGTTAAATGAAATTATTTTTCCTCCACCATAATTACACAGGTATATATGTATTTATTAAGACTCATTAAAAAAAAGACTCATTGAATTATAAAGTTAAGCTCCAACACCTTACCATATATGAATTTTGCCTAGACAAAAATAAATACATAAATAAATAAATCTTGCAATTTTGTTCTATTCCTTGAAGTTATCTTTAAAGTTTTTTGGGTTTTTTTTTTCTTGCTAATATTGCTTTTGGGTCAAATAATTTTTAAACTTGTTTTTCATCAGCTTAGAAGCAGTCTCATACATTTTTATTTCATTATTATTGCTTTCATTTATTATTTATAAAGCATAAATAATGAATGTGATAGTCTACAAATAAAGTTCACACATCAAAGACCTTGCAATTCAAAACTGAGAGATATATGAATCCAAGAAATGCCATGTTGTAAATGTGAGCAAACATAAATTTCGTTTACATCTGTTGTCTTTCTGCTTTATCTTTAGCTTTTCTCCCTGTATTTTTCCAGTTATATTAAGAAAAAGCACTTACAGAAATTGCAGTTTAAAGAGCTTTAAGAGGAAAGTTCACAAATGATTTAACAGATGCAGATAGGCCTGCAACCTGGAGGATTTATAAAACTGCCCAATGTTTATTTAAGCAGATATATGAAAGACAATGGATCTAAGTGGAAGAATTATTTGCGTTAAATACACTAAAAGATAGTAATGGTAAATGCATTTTAACATTTGCTCTTATATTTCCTCAGAATGACTCTGATTCTCTCATATATATGCATATAATATATATACAAGTACGTATGTACATACACACATATATGCTTATATATTAATAATTTCTTTTCAATACTGTCTCATTATTTAATTAGCCATGTTTCATTTTCACTGAGTGAATTTAAATTTGTAAATTTAATGTTTGTATAGTTAGTTATTATAATCTCTCTTCTCAGTCTTTCTATGTATATAATGGGGATAATTATACATAATATTTCAGTTTTGCTATTTACACACTGCTAGAGGAGGAACTGACACATTACTACTTTACATAAGCTTTCTGTTTTTATTCAAATCATTAAATTTATCTTAAGTTTTCAACAAAATTGCTGTTTTTTTATTGTTATATGAACAGTTTCTACTTTTTCTTACTGCTTGTAGCCTAGGAGCTTACTAAGAAGGATTTTAAATCAAATTCATGTTCATATCCACAGAAATGATTCAATTTATGTAACAGTAAACTTAAAGAAAAATAAAGGAGTAGGAAAAAAAGAATTGCTTTGTCTGGTAGTTTGCTTTTAATCTAAGAAGCAATGTTTTCTCTTTTTGTTATGAGTTCAGAAAAAAGAATAAGATGAGAAAACATAACTCAGAGCTTCAATTATTTATTGTATAAGTTCTTTGTAAAAACATAACTTAGACAACATATATTTACAGTGGATTAAAACTAGGTGAGACACTGACGGAGGGGACGTACATATGTGAATTTATTTATTATCTTTTCTCTTGATTTAATTATCTCAACCTCACTTACTTCTACAAAGAAATAAAACAGCCTCTGGAAAATTTAGCCTGAAAGATATGTTCTATAAATCATGAAACATCCTCTACAGGACCAGCACAATTGATTACCTGCATCTGTAAGCCAGTTCTGGCATCAAAGCAGGTTTATGTTAAGTTTGAACAACTTGAGGCCAGATAATACTCTTCATGGTCCACATAATTGTAAGCATGGTGATCATGGTCATCATTCAAATGGGAAGACCTTTTTTCTTTTTGTCTCCTAGTGATAATATCATTTTTGCAGATTGCCTTTACTCTATCAGCAAACATTTCTGAGCACCTACCGTAAGGCACTGAGCTGTGTATTAGAGACACATCGATGTAAAACATGGTCTTTTTTGTTCACAAATTTCACGTTTTGAGGGCAGTAAAGAGCAAAGAGACAAACAGATATGTGTCAGCTAGCATACTACATGATAGTATAAATGTATGTGTCAAGTGCTATGGAGTACATTCACATGAAATGGCTTGGGAGATCAGATAAAGTAATACTCAAGAAATTTTTACTGAGTTTCTTTTTTTCTTCTCTAAGAATGTAAGGGAGTAAGTGGGCTGATTATGGAAAACATAATTTTGTCAGGAAAAGAGAGAGTACTGGCATCGGATACACAGGAAGAGCATGTGCTAGAGTCAAGATAGTGCAATGTATGCTTTGGAAACTGTATGCAAATCATTTAGCAGGTCTGGAACAATAGCAGCAGAACTGAGACACAGAGATAGCCCAAGAACATAAAGTAAAATGTTTTGACTGTCATTCTGAGGAGTTTAGAAAGACAAATGGGATACTAATTTTAACCAAGGAGTGACAAGATTAGTAGAAAGATTACTCTGGCCCATGATTGGTGAATGTATCTGTGACAGGTAAGACTAGAAGCAGAAAGATCTCTAGCTTTACAGCTAATAAATTTTTAGTTCATAGGCAAAGATAGCATCTATAATCATAGAAAGAATGGGGTATTCAGACAATAAGTTTGAAAAAGTTTTGCAATAAATTGAAAGTGTAAAATCAGGCAGTGGAAGATTCTGACTTTGATGGTTGCCATATGAAATCACCATTTGCCAATCTAAGAAACAAAGAGGAGACTACATGGGGGATAAGACAGTGATTCCAGTTAGTTAGTTCTACACATACACATACACACACGCACATACACACACACACGTATGCGTTTTTGATGATGATAACTAATAGCTAAAAGTAAGCTAGGGAGATCAGGAGTGTAACACAGGTTACAGTTTTATGTGACATTGTCAGGAGACCTCACAAAGAAGAAAATATTAGAGGAAAAGCCCATAGTAGGTTAAGGAATAAGTGGGAGGATTTCTGAGCTGGGAGAGTAAGGGAAAGCTCTAGGTTGAGGGGGCAGCCATTTAAAGTCCTTGTTGTGAGACTATGCCCACCAAGTTGGTATATGCTCAAGGAGGTCAGTATGGATCAGCCAAGTGAATAAGGCATAAAGTATTAGGAAAAGAGAATGTTTGAGAGGTTGGTGTTAATGGATCATTGAGAGTTTTGTGGGTCAATAGAAGAACTTTAGCTTTTGAACAAGATGGGATACCATCAGAAGATATTGAGCAGAAAAGCGACATGTTCTAACTTACGTTAAAAAGTCTTCAGGGCTGTTGTGTTGGGAACAGAATGGGCAAATGATGGAAGCAAAGAGATCAATTTTTAGACATTCACAATAACCTGGTCATGATTGTAGTTTGGGCCATAGTGATAGTAGTAGAGGTAATAAGAAATTGTCAGAGTCTGAAAATATTTTAAAATTACAGGCAAAAGAAATTTGGAATATGAAAGAAAAAAAGAAGTACCAGATGAGTGTAAGATGTTTAATTCTTTCACTTCTTCAAGGAAAATCTATCAATTGAGTTGGGGGAAAGTGAAGAAGGACTACTTCAGTGTGAGGGTTTAATTTTGGAGAGAGAACTTTGAACATGCTAGGTTTTAGATAAGTCTTCTAAGTGATGATATATGGAGGAGGAAACTAGATATGCCGTTCAAAAGTTTACTGAATGTACCAGTCTTGAGATATAAATTGTGGAGACATCAATATGTAGATAATGTGATAGCTAATTTTATGTGTGAACTTGGCTAGACCACAGGGTGCCCAGATATGTGGTTCAACATTATTTCTGGGTAAGTCTATAAGAGTGTTCCAGGATGTGATCAGCATTTGAATCAGTAGAGGAGTAAAGTAAATTGCCTTGTCCAGTGTGGGTAGGCATCATCCAAGCCATTGAGGAGCTGAATAGAATGAAAAAATGGGGGAAGGGAGAATTTGCTCTTTCTTTTGCCTGACTTATGAGCTGAGGCATTAGTTTTCTTTTGCCCTAAGACTGGGACCTATGACATCAATGTTCCTGGTTCTCAGGCCTTCGGACTCAGGCTAGAATTTATACTGTTGGCTTTCCTGGGTCTCCAGCTTGCAGACAGCAACCCTTAGAACTTCTCTCTCTATAATTCCATAAGCTAATTTATTATAATAAATTAATATTTATCTCTCTTGCTCTCCATTGCCTTCTATATTACAGTCACTAATGTATATGTATCCCTTCTATTTACTTTGGTCTTGTATTTTGTCATATTTGTAATTTCTTGCTAATTTTATTTCTGATTTGGTGATTTTCAGTGATAGTACATAGTTATTAGTATCTCTAAGATTACGTCCCTGGTTAACTGAATGTGCATTCAAGAAGTAAAGAACTTATAACCCTAACTTATTGGCTAAAGTATATTTATCTGCCTACACACTACATAGATAAGATAATATATAAGATATTTTTCAAAATGTATTCAAATAAATCATGTATTCAAAATATTTTGAGAACCTGTCATAACATACAGCTGAAAAAAAACAACCATATGACTTTTGTCTTCAAAGACTATACTGTTTATTAAAGCAGATTGATTTATAAGGGGAGATCACAATATAGATATTCATAATACAGGTTAAGGAAGATGTTAGGAAGCTGTGATTTAACATTACATACAAAGGGCTAACATTTGTGCTTGAGAAAGGGGCTGAGTATTTTGGTCAGAACTATGGAAAATTTTGAGGTAAAAACAGATTCCATAAGGCTGGTGTAGATGGTGAGTAGAAATAGGAAGAAATGCGTGATGAAACCATTTATCAGTAAGAAGTGATTTATTTAATGACTGTGGGGTTGGCAGAGAAGATAAAGCCAAGGGAAATGAAAGCACCCATAGAGAGCGCCTCTTTCTCAAAATAAGTGGTGCAACTCTGAATATCGTATATCTTCTTGACTCTCCTGAATAGTTCAGAGTAATAAAATTATGTAGTGAAAATTCAGTAGCTTTTATAATTCTCACATCTTAGCAAATCACACTAAGTGATAATAAAATCATTATGGTTAAGTAATGTTTCTACAAATTGGAAAAAATGGTAAAGTGCTGAGCTTAAGTACAGAAAATATTTCAGGATATAGATGTTGAAGACTTTCTTGATAGACAAGGCTGCTTCTAAAATCTAAATCTGTCAGTGAATGTTTACCTTGGTTTTTCTTCTTCCCTGAAACAACTCTTTGCATCTCAAATGAATCTGTTATCCATCTATCATCTATCTATCTATCTATCTATCTATCTATCTATCTATCTATCTATCTATCTATCATCTATCTATCATCTGTCATCTCTCCATCATCTCTTTCTCTATCTATCTCTGTAATCTCTATCTCTCAAGCTCCCTCTCTGAATTTCACTACCAGGGATCCCATTTTTGTGGTTTGGGATTTCATTTTCAATTCTTTTTAATTTATGTATTGTGTTATCAAGCCTTTTAATAATTGAATGTAATTATTTTTGCTAAAGTTTAGATATCTCTGCACTGGAGAATTCCAGATTCTCTTGTTTATATTATATTATGAGCTAAAGGCAAACTATAGTATTCATTACTTTCTCAGATATTTGAAAATTAATTTCTGATATAGTAAGAAGTCAGTAGGAAGAACTCAAATAAATTCCATTATTAAAATCAGCAAATTGCTGTGGGCTTTCCACTGATTTCATATTACACTAATCACCATATTCACATTCAACCATGTATACAGGCCAGGGCTTCAGTTGTAAATATTCTCAAAATACAAAGAATTTCCATATAATTGAGATAAAAATAACAAAAAGAGGTATGTTCATTTCCTTGAAAATCAGAAAAAGTTACGTAAATGAACTTCCCCCCCTGAAATTATAGGTAGGTCTTTACTGTTATAATTCACACTCTTATTAGCATAGGTCTTTATTGTGAAATGAGAAATCTTGGGGGTAATTATTTTGTGTATGTCTATATTTGTTGAGTGCTTATTTTGTGCTGAAAAGTTGACTGACCATGTTTAGAACAATTAATTGTATTGTCTTTATTCTGAAGAAATGTGTTATCTAGAGGGACAGGCAATTAATTTAAAACACATTGTCTAGAATGAATTGGTGGACTAGAAGTCCACCAATAGACATAAGCATAAAATAAAGATGTATAAAATGAATGAGAGCTCATTATTTACTAGACACTGTGACAGGCATTTCAAATTGAACGAGATATTTTCTGCAGACATGATTCTGTAAAGCTGTCTATGAAAAGAGATTACAGAGGAATAAATCACTAAACAGGCGTGAGAGACATCAGTAGAGATTTCAGAAAGATCTTGATATTTAAAATTTTGTAAAAGATGAGTGAGAGTTAATTTTTCCATAGATAATGTTACTGATACTGAACATTGCTGCTGGTGTTCCTTTGGTTTATTTAAAATAGTATGTCTGGAGACTGGGTTTCCAAAAGGCATCTGGAACCTTATCTTAGATACTCTTAAATGAAACATTTGACCTTGATGAGCTTGAAGTTTTAACTAAATTAGAGATCTAATGGAAATAAGTAACTCCTTTTAATCTTTACAGTTCAATTAGATTCTTTGCATTTTTTTTTGCTCTGTGTCCTGCCATGTGACCCAAATTCTATATTTTAAACATTTACTTTCATTGGCATTCTGCTTATTCAATTGAGCTCAGATTATAAACAGACCATAACCCCAACTGCTTCCTGTGTCTCTCTCTTTCTCTCTCCCTCAACAAAATTTTAATTCAGCGTTGTAGAAAGAAGTTTGAGTAGTAGCACCAATAATTAATCTCCTGATAATCCCATAAATCCCATTTGTGTTAAATTTTAAGTGGGTCAGAAAACCCTCCTGCCGCCATACTACTCTGCAGTGCTGTCAAATGCTTTCAGGAGACACAATATTATTTTATTCATCTTTCCAAGATCACCAACTCTCTAACTAAACATCTTAAATCCCCATCTGTGATTTATTTCTCTTCTGTACCATTACTCACCTATTTATTGCTATCTTTATAATCAGTTGCTTTCTAGAAGTAGTTAGAATCTCCTGTAAGAGCAGAGCAACCTAAAATAGGGCAAAAACTAGTTTTAATGGTTATGCAATAAATTCCCCATTATGATCTAGAGTAGGATTTCTAAAATTAGTACTATTGACATCTGGGGCTGGGTAATCTTTTTTTGTGGGAGACTGTCCCGGTGCATTGTAAGATGTTTAGAAGTATCCCTGACTTCTACCCACAAGATGGCAGTAACATCTCCCTCCCAATTGTAACAATCAAAAATGTTTCATGACTTTGTCAAATGTTCTTGAGGTCCATACGGTTGCCAGATAAAAATGCAGGATACACACTTAAATCAAATTTCAGACAGATAACCAAAAACATGTTTTTCAAAAAGTCTTTATTTAGGCGACCAACCAAATGGGAAAAGATTTTTGCAAACAACACTTCTGATAAGGGGCTAATATCCAAAATAAGGAACTTATACAACTCAACAACAACAAAAACAAACAATCCAAATCCAATTGAAAAATGGGCAGAGGACCTAAAGAGACATTTCTCCAAAGAAGACTTACAAATGGCCAATGGACATATGAAAAAAATGTTCAACATCACTAATCATCAGAGAAATGCAACTAAAAACCACAATGAGATATCACCTTACACCAGTTAGAATGGCTGTCATCAAGAAGACAAATAAATAACATGTGATGGAGAGGCTGTGAAGAAAAAGGAACCCTCATACACTGTTGGTGGGAATGCAGACTGCTACAGCTGCAATGGAAGGCAGTGTGGAGGTGCCTCAAAAAACTAAGAATAGAGTTACCATATAACCCAGCAATCCCTCTCCTGGACATGTACCCAAAAATCTGAAAACCTTTATCCATAAAGACATATGTGCCCCAATGTTCATTGCAGCTTTATTTACGGTGGCCAAGACATGGAAACAACCAAAATGTCCTTTGATAGATGAATGGATAAAGAAGTTGTAGTATACACAATGGAATACTATTCTGCCATAAGAAAAGATGAAATAGTACCATTTGCGACAGCATAGATGGGTCTTGAGATTATTATGCTAAGCAAAATAAGTCAGACAGAAAATGTAGAGAACCATATGATTTCACTGATATGTGGTATATAAAACTGAAAACAACAAAAGAACAAGGCAAACAAATGAAGAAAGAAAATCTCATAGACACAGACAATAGTTTAGTGGTTACCAGAGGGTAAGGAGGGAGGAAGGTGTTAGATGAGGGTAAAGTGAATCAAATATATGGTGATGGAAAGAGAACTGGCTCTGGGTGGTGAACACATAATGTGATATATAGATGATATATTACAGAATTGTGCGCCTGAAATCTATGTAAATTTACTAACAATTGTCATCCCAATAAACTTTAATTTAAATTTTTTTATTTAAATATATCCCAAATATTGCATAGATCAGTTATATTAAAAAAAGAAAAAAGAAGTAAAAAGGTTGTTTATCTGAAATTCAAATTTTACTAAGTATCCTACATTTTTATTTTAAATCTGGCAATTCTACTTGAGTTGAGGGGGTTGGCAGGTGAGGGGTACAACTGCTTCCAATTGAGAACCACTAACCTAGGATTGTATTAAAATTAAAATAATGTGTTGTAGGCATAATATTGGCATTGCAATGTGCTAAAGCCTTGGTATGCTCAATCATCTCAAATAGGAGAAACCAAAATGAAATGCACCACTTAGTTTCATTAGGGGATCTCAGTTATTAAAGAATGTAGCACTTTGACAGCTGTAAGGACAAGTGGCTCCACTGGCTTCAGTTTTCTGCAGCCTTCATTAGGCTGGAGGCAGGCTTTGTTCAGATATAAAAATGATGGATGGAAATCAGAATAGTTATTCTCATGGCACCACAGACATCAGGAATATGTGTTTGCCCTCTGAGTGAAGCCTACACACTCTGCCACATAAACCCCCAAGTGCATAGAGGTTGAACCATTTAATCTGCTCTGGGCCTATGTCGCCTAATCCAGCACTTGATATAATCATCTTCAGACACTTACAGGTCTCTAGACAACTCAGCTAAGGAAGATAAAAAGACAAGGTGAACTTGTGTTTGCCCTCTCATTAAATTTTGCAAGCTGCTATGTTTAAGTTTCTATTTTATAGACCACTTAGGCAACTATTAACCTTTAGAAATACATTAGCATTTTTATTTCAGACTTTCAAGAAGACACAGACCAAAATAGAAGAAAATAATGGTTGGAAGTTCTGACTAACAAATTGATATTCAAATATTCAAAACATGTTTTTCCTTTATCATATTAAGGGAATATTCCGAATAATACACCCATTCTAGCTCTCTTAAAACCGGCTATATCTTTTGTTGGTACAAATTATAATATTATGGCAGTAACCACACTGAGGATTATTGAAATACAATGTTAGGGAAAAATTACTGATGTTCTATTACTTCTAAATTGAAAGATGATAAAGACTTAAATGGGCAAAGAGAGACTCATTTAAACATAATGAAATTGAAGCTATTTGTATTATAAGATGATAATTAAATACATTTTATTACAGGTTTTAAATTTTTATTTTAAAATTCGCATTGGCTAGAAATTGTCTTTTATAACATGGAAAATTTAGGCAGACAATGATTAAAAAATATAAAATACTATTAATTTGCTTTAACATTGTTAAACAAGTATCAAAATGTTCTTGTTTTTTCTGGTAGAATTGAGAAAATATGGTATTTTTAACATTAATCATAGAACATTTTTAAAAAGCTTTTTAAAGTACATAAGCATTGTCTTAGACATGCATTTTTAGACACAAGATGAATTACTTTATTTTTGCAAATTTGGTGCCGATCTATTAGGTTTTGGACACCAAAACAGTAATTTGCATGTTTGAAAAGTTCCTTATAGACTTTGAAGCTTAACATTAAGTGTCTATAGTACACCAGGTTAAATGCACATAAATAGGAATGAAATCTACGGTACTGTGCATTTTTCTTACCTAGCACTTTCACACTGGTTATAATAAGCATCACATGTAGCTTCATATTTAAATACAAAATTCTTAAACATTCATTGTCTGTCTGCAATAAATATTATCTGTTTTATGTGTTTAGGATACAAAGATGACTAAAACAGTAACCTTATAAGCTGACAGATTTGGGAAAGAGAAGGAATTTGAAAGTTTCACTTTCTTTTCTTTCTATTAATGTGTGTTTGGAAATGGGACGTGACAAACTGAAGAGCAGTTGCCAGAGAGAGGAAAGTAGACTAACAAAAATTATAGGGTGATTCATTATACGCTTATGGTATTATATTCTGTTTTTTTAAGTAAGGTGTAAGAGAGCTGGAGCCTCTGTCTCTTCAAGATATTTCTCCTTCAAGAAATTTGATGAAAAAATATGAGACATTACCCAACTCCATGGTTAAAACAAGAGGAGATGGAGTAAGGAAGGTGTAATTGCCAAGTATATAGAATAGGAAAGCACTAATCCAGAAATAAGAAAAAGCCTAGGTATTTCAGCTCATTCTGGAGGTAATGGTTTGGTGGTGGGAGGAGTACCCAAGACTGTTGTACAGCTTAGCTGCAGAAGGAGCTTATATTAAGGAAAAAGTCAACTGAAAGAACTACGAGTAGTTCCCCTAGATGCTCTGCAAGAAGCTCAGAGCCCAAGGCAGCTGCCAATTGTGATGCTAGCTTAGGTGGAGCGGGTACCAGTTCTTCTTGGCCTTCTTTGTCCCCCACTCCAGCTAAATGGTTGTGGGAAATGAACTGAAACATGGCTTCAGCTACTCCAGTGTTAAGTGGCAAATGACTACTGGGTAATAATGATGGTTGAAGACTTACAGAATAAATGGCTGATATAAGGTGGAAAAGTCTAGTCATGACATTCTGGATCAACATGTCAGGTATTTTATCTACTTACTCCCTGGAACCAGAAGACTGGGTTAGTATGATTTAATTTAGGAGACTAATAATTTCTGAGTGTGATATCCTTATTTTTACTATATTATACCCCTAGACATTAACAAGTTATTGATCATTTTACTTAATTTAGATGAAATAATAAAGAACTACTGTGCTACATACAACTGAAGCATATAAAACTTACTCTCTGTTTCCTAATAAAGTTGACACAGTTTCAACTTCTTAAATTAGTTAAAAGGCAGATAAAAATCACCAAATGTCTTGGATTTAGCAAGATCCAAGTTTATTTTGACTTAGACAACATATCAGAGAAATTATAAATTTTATTTTTTTATGTTGAAGTTTCTGATTTTTTAATTCCCCAGAGTTTTCTCTAGTGTTCCATTAGTTTTCCTGACGGCCGGACAGGGTGGGTTTATGAGGCGATGCATTTTCTCCTTGGAAACTTTTAAACCTTGAACACAAAAGCATTCTGAAAATTCATCATTGTTTAGTTTTGGTCCAAACCATTCAATATGGCTTTAATTAGCTTTCAAAGTCTCCAGCACAAAACAGAGTGGTGGCAGAAATAAATTGTTTAAAGGAAAAATACAGGCAGTGCTGAACTGCACAACCTAATCCTCAAGAAACAGTATATTCTAAGCACAACTCAGTGTTGTCTTCATATTGCCTTTGCCTTATTTGATTTAAAAATGTGTTTCTTCCGTTTTCCATAGAATATAAATAGCTTCAGAAATGTAAAGTTAACTTTGAGAATTGTAGCCCACAGTGCTTTTTTCTGCACAAGTTCAAATTTGTTACTTAAAGGAACAGCCAGCTCTTCAAAGTTTATCACTCACCAAGGTCTTTGAGGTGGCGTTTATTCACAAATTATTGAAATTAGAGTACAAGGTTGTGAATTTCAAATGGGAAAACAGTGCTATTGAGAGGACTGTTGATCATCTCCATGCGAACTCTGAGGTTATGTGCCAATCGAAACTTCTGTGCCGCTGCAAAGGGCACTTGCTACCTGGATAGAAAGAAGTTTAATGAAATTTAAAATGAAGCAGTTGTTTAGAGGGTAGATTTGAAATTGTCTTTGGAAAATATCAGGTATTGAATGTGTTCTCCCTGAAAATTTATCTTACAGCAATTCTCCCAAGTCAAGTTTGGTGTTATATACCTACATGATTTCCCAACTGATTGATATTACTATCTCCCATTTTATCAATATGTTATTTATTATTCTCATGATCTCATTTTAATCTAATGGAACTCCTTACAAAATCTGGGCAGTTTTGTTTGTTTGTTTTTTACCACTTAAAACATAAGAAAACTTATAAAAATATATTAACTGACTTGTTTAAGTCTCCATTGATAGAAGCAGAGATACTTTTCTATATATATTGTCTATTTTTCCCATGCATGCAAAAACTTTGTTTTATCAGACGCTAATATAAAATAATTTTTTAGATGTGGTAATATGGTGGTGCTGTTTTGTTTTGTTTTGTTTTTTCCCCCCTAAGTATGAAGTGTGCTAGTCCATGGAAACTCCATCATTTTTATTACCTTGGCAATAGCTAGTCCCTCCAGTCTCTGTAGCTTGAAGATTTCAGCTTCCAAGAACAGGATACAAAAGCCCTTCTGGTTTCCTATGCTGCCAAGTTGTATCAGTCATAGGATATTCTAGCCTAGACCCCTTCATCTCAGCAACGCTACTATGTCACTTTGGGCTAATTATTTTTCTGTGCATCCCTTTGCTCAACTGTAAAATCATACCCCACGGAGAGTTGTAAAAATTAAATGGCTTAGTATATGCGAGTCTTTTAGAACCTAGTAAGGTCTCAGCAATTGAGTAGTTGTTATTGTTATCAGCATTCCATTTATGAACATTACGATCATTTTTAAGAACAATCAGAATACTAGTAATTGTCATTTTTGTTTCATATATTTATATGACATTTTTTTATGAAGTCCTCATAACAAGCATATTAGTAACTACTAATCCTAACCCTGTTTTAAAAATGGGAGAACGGAGACCAGAGAGTTTCATTAAAATTGTTCAGGGCCACACAACTAGTAAATGTTGGAGCTTGTATTGTAAACCCACTGAGTCTGACTCCAGAGCCATGATTTTTCAGAGTGATAATAGATGACTCCTTACATATTTCACATCAGGCTTTTCTCTCCTCTTGACTGTCAGACACATACTGAGATTATTTTATCACATAAATTGTTAAAAGTGTTTGTTCATGCATTAATGGAGAGAAAAGTCTAGTTTGCTGTTTTATATGAGGATATCTCTTGGATGTTCTTGCATTATTCCTAAATTTGTGGAGAAACAAGTATGTCAGCCAATCTGAGTTAGACTGGATTACTTTGTGGCCATATGAATGTTAGGCAACCAGGTGGAAAATCACGTAAATGCAGGAACACATCAACTAGGGTCTCCACTACTGGGAAACTCAATTCTTTAATTATGAGAAAATTTTCCTGACTATTATGACACAGTTTTGTCCTCAAGTTATACATTTCTATTCCCTTGGCCATAGAAAAGTGTATACCACATGTTCCCATACTCCCTATTTGCTTAATTTCCTGTTTGTTAGTCATACTGTAGAATTATAAATCACACATTTACTTATTTATTTATATTAGTCTCAGATGTACAAAACAATATAGTGATTAGACATTCATATACCTCACAAAGTGATAACCCCAGTAAGTCTATTACCCATCTAACACTGTACAAAGTTATTAAAATATTATTGACTATATTTCTTATGCTGTACTATATAAAATTCAATTAAAAAATGATATGATGCACAACTTGAAAGCTTCTAGACTAACATCATTCAGTCCTGATTTTTTAGGTCCTAGTACTAATATGTAATATATACTAATAATACTACTAATAATACTATATACTAATACTAGTATTATTATTGGTGAAATTATAATGTGTTGTGCTTACTCTTTTAATATCTCAGGTTGTCTGTAATCATGACTAAGGGAAAGTGATCATGACTAAGAAAATTATTAGTGTGCACTTCTTTTATTATTACATCTACTTAAATCCAGGATAAAATCTTAATATGTTTCTGGAAGAGTGCTTAATCATAACTAATGAACAAAGGGCAAAAATACTCTGTTACAACTAGGAAGCAGAAAGATAAAGTTACTTCAATATCATCTCTTAAATTGGAACAGAGAGATTCAATAATTTAACAATTTTTTCTAACTTTAAAGCAAAATGGGGTCATGACGCCAGAAAATTGTATTTAAAAGCCTATTTACATAGCATATACTAAGCATGTATTTTGAGTTTTCTGAATCTACTTCATTTAGAATTCCTGTTTTTGGAGTTCTTGTTAGACTATCAGAGAGTTCATTTCCTTCTGCCTGCTTTGCTAACTGATGGTTCCTATAAATATTGAACCCCATGAATTGTACTGACTATATTCTCTGTGCTCAGAATTTTAACTCTTAATTAAATAGTGATGCTCATAAATTTTAGACCATGAATGGTCCAGGAAGCCACAGTTAGAATGTTTATCAGCCAATCAGATCTCTTAATTTTTATCTCTTGTTTTGTGAAATGAAATGTGGCTATTACACAACATTGAATATGATGGATAGAAAATGGTTGTTAGTTTGGCCTCTTTTGTTTTTGTAAGCCCTAATATTTTGTAAGATAAATTGTACTGGATGCCTCATTTACTTTGATTGTTTTTAATCTCAAAATACTTTGGGAAATTTATTATGCTATAATGTTTGAGTTAGCTATAGCTTTTCTGTTTTCACCCAAATAAGCAACAGTCATCAAAACTTCAGTAATTCAGAAGCATTGTGTCATGGTTATAGCAACAAAACCATTTCAGAATGAAACTAATTATTGATTATCCCCAGGGCTCCCAAGATCAAGTATGCTTCAGTATAGTTAATTACACCCTCAGCCCCACAGAGTTTTTGTAATGTCGGGTTCAATTTACTTAGTAGTAAAAGTATTGCTTTGTAAGATTTACAGATGAGTCAATTAGACAGCTACTCATTTGGTGGTCATTGGAAATGTGGTGTCACTCAGTTGGGAAATGGTCTATCCAATGACTAATATATATTAACGCCAGAAAAGACCTTTGAGCTTTCCCCCATGTGTCTAAGGAGAAACAAATCAAAGAACCATTCAAGGAAAAGTAGATTTTGCTGAACTGGTATGTTTCTCAGGACAGTGATTAAGAATGCTCATTGAATGTACCAAAAACACAAAATGATAGGGCAACATTAGTAATTATCCTTAACTTAATGAAACTAAGTACTGAAAAGCTCATAATTAATTTTCATACTGTTCTTTTTTCAATATTTTTAATTAGATAGATGGTTTTAGCCTCTATAAGGAAGTATTTTTTTATTGCCAATATCCTTCAAAATATAAGAATTATAAAATTTCCCATCTTAAATAAATTATATAAATAGCATTCAGAAGCTCATTGAAATAAACCAGTTTATTTCTCAGGGGTTAACTGAAAAATTAAATACGTTCTCTTTTCTTCTTGGGGTACATGGTGTCATGCGGGGCGGCCTGCGGGGTCTCTGCTCCCGCTCCCCATACAAGAACGCAGGATATGGTGAGGCCAAAAAGGAACACCCACGGAGCCATAGATAGGGGAGTCATACCACTATATTCTCTCTGGCAGCACTATACTCTCACTGGAGGCTGGATCCACACTGTCTGCAACCAGCCATCCTAACTGCAATCCGCGCTTGCCAGCCCAGCCGCCATCTTCTTGCTAGCCCCATTCTCTCTCTCTCTCTCTGCTAGCATAGCCACAGCAGTTATATTAGTGGCCAATGGCTCACTGGTTACAGCTGACGGCCAACTAGCCACAGCTGATGGCCATGCAATCACAGTTGATGGCCATTTACTACCTGAGCCAGCACCTGTCTATGTGAGGCTGAGAGCCTGGAAACTTCTTTCTGAGGCTCTGCCCCCACACATGGTAATCAAAATAATAGAATTATGAAATTATCCCAAATTGCTAATATATTTTGCTGAGCAAATTGTAATCTACATTTTACCATTATTACTTTGAGGGACTGTGGAAGTAACACTCTGATTTTAAAAAAGAATCTTTGTAATAGTATAGTCATACTCTGAAGAACCATATAATCACAAAATGAGTCAGGAGAAGAAGAGAATAAATCTAGATAAAAATCTGGCCTACAGTACACATAAGACTGGACCTAGAATTTTTCAAAATACCTCACCTTGTTTTTAGAAAGCTTTTTTTTTTTCCTCCAATTTCTTTGTGGGATGCAAAAGAAATGACCTTGATATAAATAACCCAGAAATGTAATACAAATCTAATATAAATTATGGACACTCATGGGTAAAAAAATAAGAAAATTTAGATAGCAATGTATGGTTAGGCCATTGTCATGCAGGGTGGCATGTGGGGTCTCTGGTCCCGCTCCCCACATAAAAACGCAGGACATGTGTAAGGCCAAAAAGGAACACCCATGGAGCCATATATAGGGGAGTCATACCACTATATTCTCGCTGGTGGCTGGGTTGGAGACACCGGAAGCAGGAGCCACACTATCTGCAACCTGCCGTACACTTCTCTGAAATCGACAACCCGTACTCCGCCGTGCTAACTGCAATCCGCACTTGCTAGCTCAGCCACCATCTTCTTGCTAGCCCCGATTTTGCTGCTAGCATACCCATGGCAGTTGTATTAGTGGCCAATGGCTCACTGGTTACAGCTGACGGCCAACTAGCCACCGCTGATGGCCATCCAACCACAGCTGATGGCCATTTACTACCTAAGCCAGCACCTTTCCATATGAGGCTGAGAGCCTGGAAACTGCACTCCTGGCCCTGTCCCCACAGTCATTATTACTTTCACATAAAAATATACCCATGCTGAAGGGGCATAAAACAGAGATTCAACCTCCCCACACAAAGTCAGGCCTACAGAATGGGTCTAAAACATTGTCCCTAACAACATGTTTCATAATTTCTCAGAGATTTAATTTTTTCCTCCCATGGGTGCCACTAGTGGCTATAGATTCACAGCAACCCTGGTAAATTTAGCAGCAGTATTTCCTAAAGCATAGTCTACTGAACACTCTTTTCAATGATAATACATGATGGAAGAAATGTTGTGGTCAAATAGCTGTGAAAACACTGAGTTAAACAAATCAAGCTAATTTATGTACTGAAGGGTTTCCCTAAATCCATGTAGGTGTGAACTGAGAATGTTTAATAGGGAGGTATGTTGGATGGGCTATCAAAAAATGTTTTGGTCCTGTGATTTTTTATTTTAACCACAGTATATCTCCTTATGCAAGTGTTACAGAGAAAATATTTTGGAGAAATAAACTCAAGATTAATTTTGGAGGTCTAATCCTAACTGAATGTGTAGAACCTAATTCATGACATTGGATTAAGTCTCCAGAATGTTTAAAATTTTAAATCATGTGTAATTATATAATATTTGTTACATCTCAAATTTTAGAAACAAAGTATAAGGTGAGTTATGAAATGTAATAATAAAATGAACTTTTGTGAATCCACCAACCAGACTTAGAATGAGAACACTGACAAAATACAATATCCCAAAGTGTTCCTCCCTATCCTGTCCCCTGCTAAACATGGAGACAGCCACTTCCCTGAATTTAGTGCCAATGTTCTTTTGCTATATACGTACATATATCCCCAAGTGATACGTTGTTTGCTTTACTTTTTGTTTTATTAAGAATATTATATTGTTACATATATTTACAAGAAGTGGAGTACAGCATTAGGAATAGAGGCAGTGGAAATGTAATGGCTCTGTGCAATGTCAGAGGGATAGTGGATGGGGTAGGGGGGTTGTCACTGTGGGAGGGATATAAATGATAAATGTTTAACTATTACATTATTTTGTACACCTGAAACTATTTTTTAAAAAAAGTTTTAAAATAAGTAAATAAAAAAGAATATTATATTGTATGTGAACATTTATGACTTAATTTTTGCTTTTCATTTCTAAGATACATCTACACTGCTGTTGTATATCTATAATTCATTCATGTTCATTGTTATACAGATGCCATTGTGGGAATAACAATATTCATATCTTCAAATCATGAGTTCTTCACGGATCTTTTAAGAATGTTAAAGTCAGAACTATGTTCTGAATACTTTGTATTTTGCACTGTTTTAGAAATAACATATTGAGAACAATACCAGATGGAATAACAAACATATCCTTCTTCAAGGATCCTACAATCTGGTAGGAAATATAGATATGCAGACAATTAGCAGGATGCAATGCAATTATTTTCCTACCTGAATTACCATAAAGGAAGAGTGATTTATTTTGATTTAGGAAGATATTAAGAGCTAAGCAAACAAAACAAAAGTAGAACAGGGCAGAGAGACCAGAAATGCAAAAAGGAGATGCGATTTCAAATACAATGATCCAGGTAGCCTCACTGAGAAGTATTTGAACAAAGACTTGAAGGAGGTATAGAACTAAGAGATTCATATAGATGGAAGATGGATATTCCAGGCAGAGTGAAAACCAGCGCAAAGTGCCTAAAGCTAAAATGTGCCTTACATGTACATGGACCAGTCAGGTTTGTGAGGAGAATAGTCAATAAGACCACAGAGATCATGAGTGAAGATCCATAGGACTTTTAGGCCATCGCAATGACTAGTTTTTACTCTGTGAGCAATGGGACGCATTTGGAAGGTTTGAGCAGAGCAATGCCATGATCTGACATATTTTAAAAGGAACTCAGTGACTGCTACATTGTGAATACTGTGGGATGGAAAAAGGTAGAAACAGGATATACAATTTTACTGCACTAATCCAGGTGAGAGTTTTGATGGGTCAAATCAGGAGAAGAAATCAGTTATGGTTAGATTCTGAGTAAATTTTTCACATAGCATTCCATTTTACTCCTTAATTAACTTGTTTGTTACACCCTCTTTATTTTTATTGGTTTCACTAGGCATTAGTAAAATTTCTAATAATCTATAATTTATTAAAGTCTACTATAAATTAATACTTTTACCACTGCCCAGACTTAGAACAAGGACTTAGAACTCTTTAATTCCATATGTTCCCTTCCAGGCTTTATTTTATTGTATTCAAGTATTTTAGTTCAGTACATATTTTAAACTTTCCAAAAGATTGATACTGCTTTAATCAATGCTACTTCTTATTTACCCATAAGCCTCTTTTCAGTAGTCTTCCTTCCTGGATTGCCATATTTTCATCTAGGATAATAATTTGTCTTTAGAATTTCCTCTGATATTTCTTTTGTTTAAGTATGTAGGCAAAACACTCTTTCAGTTTTGTTTCTCTATAAACATCTTTACATAGCTATCATTGTGAAGAAAATTTTCAAAAGATTTAGAATCTAAGTTGGCAAGTATTTTCCTTCAGGCCTTTATAGAATTCATTCTATTTTCTTTTAGTTTTTATTGTTCCTATTGAAAATTTAGCCTTCAGTTTTCCTCTTTCAATTTAACAGTATCATGTCTTTCTTTTTCTGTGGCTGCTTTTAGATTTTTCTGTTTGTTGCTGGTTTTCAGCTGTTTAATTATGATGTAAGTAGGTGTGAAGATCTTTTTATATCTCCTTGCTTTTGCAGAGATTCCTTAATTTGAAGTTTAATTTATTGCTTCTCACTCATCCCATTCAAAGACTGCAGTTACACATGTTACAACTTTTACCCACATATCTTATTTTTTCTGTCTGTGTTTTACAGTAGACATTTCTACTCACCTAAAGTGCAGTTCACTAATTTTATACTGTTAAATATGTGGTTAAATCTGTTATTTGTCATAAATATTGTAATTTTGAGTTTCAGAACATACATTTTATATTTGGATACAGATTCCATTTTATGGTGAAATCTTCATTTCGTCATCTATTTTATTCAACATATTAATCACAATAATTTCAAAGTCTATGTATGATAACCTCAATATTGGAATCATCTGGGAACTTATTTTCAGGGTCTATTTTTTTCTCTTGGATTTGACCATTTGTTCCTAGTTTTTGTTTGTTCTTTTTTTTCATACTTCTTCAGTTTTAAGTAAATTCTAGACATTGCATTTAAAAAGTTGCAGATATTCAGGATGGTACTATCTTCCTCAAAAGAAGACGTAATTTTTGAAGAATTTCTATCAGGCAGTTAGGAGTAGATCAACTTCATCCAATAAGGTTTGATATGATTTGAGTTTGAATTTCAGTCATCCTGAAGGGATTATATGCTTCCAATTTGACTTCACTCCTAGAGTTACTAAAACCAAGGGTCCTTTTGAATGTCATTAAATGCACTTTTAAATCCTAGCTCTAGAAATCATGTCCCTCTTTCTATATCTACCCCTCAGAGACCTAGCCTTTCACCAGATAATGAGCACCCCCCCCCCCCCGGGGCAGCAGAGGACAGTAACCCCAACACGACTAATGACCACATAGTCTGGACCTCTGACCAGCTAAAGATAACAGGTTGACCTAAGTTATGGTTCAGTTCCTGAGCCCTGAGTTGAAATGACCCCCTGGCTACTTTCCCATGAGACTGGACAAAGGGACTCTGGAAAAGATCTCAGAACTGTCCTCGAGACCTGAAGAGATGATTCATTACCGTTATCTCACCTCTGGCCAATCAGCTCCTAGCATGACCCTGAACCACTAATATATGGTGTCTTGTGATTTTGTCCTATACAGTCTGTAATCTACACACTATTGGGGGAGTTCAGGCTTTTGAGCATGAGCTTCTCATTTTCCTGGCACCATTCATCAATAAAATAGCCAATAATTCTCTACTGCAATTCTTAGTGTTTAGTGTTTGGCCCTGCCGGCTGACGAACTCTTTCTGTTCTATAACATTCCTTTAGGACTTTCAAATAACAATCCAATGTTTCCAAAGTATCTCCTAATTTGTGAGCCCTAAGCAAGTTTTTGCTTTTCCTCACTAGATTCATGAAATGGACAACAGCTCTGAACTACGCTTTTCTGTTTGCTCCTCTAGCCCCGTGGTGATTATAAATTCGCAAATTCCTTAAGGGCAAAAAAACGCAAAGTAACATTTCTTTTTTCTCCTCCCTCAGGTACTAGCTGACTGTTCTCTGATGCCTACAATAGTGATGTGTGTGTGTGTGTGTGCGTGTGTGTAAAGGCAGCCAATAAACAGGCGAATAAATATACAAGGTAAGACAAGTTCGCGAACTCATCCTAGAGAAAGTGCTACATACCTCATTGCTGAATATCACTATAGTCATCTTCGAAGTACACCCCTTGGGAAGCTATGCACCAATGCCAGCGCCTAGTCCACCCTTCAAAGCAATTTTGGAATTCTTTTTCTGTAATGGTCATCAGAGCTGTCTCCATATTACCCTTGGTGTCCTGAATGTCATCAAAATGCCCTCCTTTCAATATTTCCTTTATCTTTCAGTAAAGAAAGAAGTCATTGGGGGCCAGATCAGGTGAGTGGGGAGGGTGTTCCAATAAAGTTATTTGTTTACTGGCTAAAAACTCCCTCACAGACAGTGCCCTGTGAGCTGGTGCATTGTTGTGATGCAAGAACCATGAATTGTTGGTGAAAAGTTCAGGTCATCTAACTTTTCCACACAGCCTTTTCAGCACTTCCAAATAGTAAACTTGGTTAACCGTTTTTCCAGTTGGTATAAATTCATAATGAATAATCTCTCTGGTATCAAAAAAGGTTAGTAACATTGTTGCAACAAGCTTGCGAACTTAATTGTCAGACCTTGTATTATGGGGACACTAAAAAATACAATATTCAATTATCTTGTGATTTAAAGTAGATATTACTACTATTATTATTACTCCAATTTTACATTTAGAAAGAGGGAGGTTCAGTAATGTATTCAAATTCTGCTAGCTTTGGAAATTGCCTTTGAACTTCAGGAGTTCAGCCTGCCTCCAGAGTCTACCATTTTAAGCACTCTGCCCACATTCGGCTCACTGTCACTCTTGCAGACATTTAATCTGGTCATAATTCTTGTTGTTATCCAAGGTTGACTAAATATTCTATCTATAGCCTTTTATATCCTTGAACTCATATTCTAAAATCACCTTTTCCTGGACATTACTTTTGTCACTTACTCCCATGGTCATAATCTAAACATTGATATTCGAAATCATTGCTCACTCCACAATCTTATTTTCAAATTCCCTAGTCACTAACAGCATCCTTTCGTCTTTCCAGCTTACATTCCTCTCAATTCTTTGACATGGCTCGGTCTTGCTATTTATTGTTCTTTATCTCTCTCTCTCTCTCTCTTTCTCTCTCTCTCTCTCTCTCTCTCTCTCTCTCTCTCTCTCTCTCTCAACTTTTCTTCTTCCCTCCTTACCCCAGATAGATTTCATGGTTTGGTATCACAATCATTGCTTCACATACAATTTCTTCTTACACCATCTTAATATCCTACTCAACAGAAAAAAATATCTTATCCCTGATTAAATCCAGCTTTCTTATCTTTCACCTACACCATATAAGCTAGATCAGGCTGCAGAAAACAGAACCATAATGTTTGATTACATTTAAAATCCTTGACAATTAAACATACATGGAACCTTAAGCTTTCCCAACAATGTTCTTACACTTTCCTATGCCATTTCACTCTCTTACTCTCTGAATAAATTCTTTCTTACTTTGCTCCCCCACTTCATATGTCAAGTATGCCTTTTTTCCTCCTCACATTTAGTTCATTGTCTTGCTTCCTATTTCATTGGAAAAAGTAGTAGAAATCAGAGCACTTTTTCAATCTTCTACTAGCAATCTCAACTTGTATCTGTACTCATGTGATCTACCCTCCCTTGAGTCCTATTGATAAATTTCTCCAAAGTTGCTCCAAAATATGGAGAACACCTCTATCTGTGCACTGGATTCCCTCACTTCTTATCTGCTCAAGAATATTCCTAGAAATTTGCCAAGGTCAGTAATAACTTAGATCTTTGCAAAGTTCAAGGATTAATTCTCAGTCTCTGTATTAGTTGACCTATCTGGAGCATAAGTCCCAAATTTTTGAAGTCTGTGTTTACTTGGTCTCCAGAATCTCACTCTCTTCATTATCCTCTCTCTTTTCTGGCCAATGATTGCAGTTCCTTTTGATGGTTCTTCATTTCTAACTTAATGCCCTGGGATTCCTACTTCTTATTTTCTGCACTCCCTCCTACATTACTATATACATCAAGATGTAAAGAGCAGGGATTTAAAGAGCATTGCATTTAAATGTCCTCATGGGATGCCAATGGCAATACTGAGGGCTAGCTCAGCACAATTCCACTATATTCCTGGCTACTGCGCTAGAGCTTGGACAGACTGGATATGCTACTTTTCTCATTTTGGAAGCAGTTACATTTCCCATCTTTTTTGAAAAAGAGTTCAATTGGGATACAGAGCAGACTAAAGAACTGAAAAGGAAAAGGAGTTACTTCCTCTATTGTCTGCCTTTTTATTTTCTTTTACAGAACTATAGAAATGGATATATGGAGGAAATGTAAAAGTAGTAAGGTGAATTGAAAGCACTACTTAAGGTTCTGAATTATGGCATTTTTCTTTGTATGCATAGTAACAGGAGCCTTCAGGTTGCACTTTTTTGAAGTAGGATGATATGTGTACATTCTACAAGTGATGGTGAAGTAGCTTTCAGTAAGTTTTCTAGAGGAATAATCATTTGTATATCTCAGCGGTCACAGTGGCTGATAGGGTAGTTCATTTTTTTTATGGTGTTGTGCTCACTGTGGCCCAGCCTAAAATAATCAAACTTATCTTTTCTCCTAGTGTACTTTTTCTACACAGCTCTAAAATATGAAATGCAATGCTTAATTCTGCAATGACTTCACATGCTTTTTTAGACATATGAAACATCTGACATTGAAAATAATTTTCAACAATTAGAAATTTTCATTTTTAAGATGGTCCTCTTTTAACCATATATACATGACAAATGTTTGGATAAAATTTGTCTATTTTTATTATTTAGCTGTTTTCCTAGCAAAGCATTTGTGTTTTTCTTTTACTGTGTTTTTACCTGGTTTTATAATAACAGGTGCAGCTGCGCAAGCACATCCAAACAGACACATATACACACATATACCAGTGAAAGAAAAAGCTTTCCACAGCATGCATGCCCAACTTGTGCTAGTTTCAATTAGATAGATTTGGCTATTGATGCGACAGGTCACAATGCAATTTAGAAGCAATTAAAAGGTAATGAATGTGCTGAACTAAAACCTCTGCCTTGAAGGCTTTTTCTGTGCACATGGAGAAAGTAGATATATTTGTGTATCTCTATTGTCCCTGCAGTAATGTCTTTAGGCAAAATGGCAGTGTCAAGAGCTGCAGACACCTGCCTGAAATGGATGAAGGATAATCTTGATCTTTTCCTGCAATGTTTACACAGAGTTATGAATACTTCATTGGTGCAACAGCATGAATCTTCCTAGAGATAGTTATTGGGCATGGAATGTGGCAATATAGAATATTGAATAATGACAGACTTTAATGGTTTGTGAAGTAGCACACTTGCAGTGTGGGTTGGACACTTGGACATTTTTCACAGTCTCCTGCATGACGACCTGTGGGATGAATATACTAACAAATAAGCAGAATAGCCTGTGTGCCTAGTGAATAGTAATACGCACCAAACACTGACAAAATAAAAATTATGGGTGTGATTTTAGGCATGAAAACAGCAGACAACTTTGTTTACATTGCGAAGCTGGAGCTAAAGTAGTACATTACAATTTCATTATTTTTTTATAAATTGAATACATTTTTATTCCAAGAATATTTTTCAGATTAATCCTATCATTAACAATGTGTGCAGTCCCATATCCAGGGTATAGTTTGTTGTGTCTCTTTTATAAGCAAATAGAGATTTTGCATATGACTAAAATAATTTAGTAACTATATTACAAAATTCAGAACTGTTAGTATAATATCTAGCCCATGACTCCCATATTTTTATTTTCATTATCTTGTTTTCCTTGTAGCCTTAATATTAGAGGTCCTGGATGATGTTTTGGTCAAGAAAATATGGATTCTTCCTGAAAAAATAGTATGCCAGTTTTAGGTTGTTTTTAAAAGCAAACAAGAAAATAGAATAAAAGAGCCATTTAAAGTCTGCTTTGCTGACAAATTATCTATTTATAATAGAATGGAGACCTTCCAAAATTGTGTCATGGTTCTCCAAGTCCTACTCAAAATTGTACTCTATGACTTTGTCATTTCTATTGGATCTGCCATGGACACAAATCAATTAATATATATTTAAAAATGCCAAATTATTGTTGCCTATTGATGCCACTTAAAATGTCCCCTGGAACTCATGGTATAAACTGTTGTATTCCCTCTCACTTCACAATCTGCTTCCTTTATATATTTTTGAATATATATATATATATATATATATATATATATATATATATATATATGTTTTGACTACACAGTAGTTATTTCAGCAAGCAATAACTTATAGAAAACCTACTATGTGCTGGAGGTTCAAATAGGAATTGTGGCAATCCATGTCTTTGAGGAGCAGGAAGTATGTAAATAATATTGTAACTCTATCTGTGCTCATTTAAATTGTGCATAAAAATCTGGGTAAAAAAAAGTCATAATTTCAGTCTAAATATTCAGATTATTTTAGTAAATAGATACATTTTTGTCGCGTCCCACCTACGAGGGTTGTGGGGAGCGAGGAGGGCAGCACAAGGCTAAGAAAAGACAGGAGCCATGAAAAGAGTTTAAGTGGGGCCACGGGACCTGCAGCCTCAAGGTTTGGGCTGGGCGCCTAATCGGGCCTGCGCGTTAGCTTTTATTAGTCAGGTGGGGATAAAGCTTGTCAATCTCAGGATCTGTGAATCCTACACATAATAATAGGAAACCTATTCAAGCCAATCACCCTTGCCTGCAGGCAGCTGAACAGTAAGTCTCAGGATGTATGTAGTTCCCCAAGGGACAAAACCTATATGCATATGAATAGATGGAGAGCACATCATTGAATCACTTCCCTTGCAGGTTTTGGGAAGGAATGCAGCCACAGAGGCAGAGGCTTTCCTTAGCCTGGGGAAGGTGGAGGGCTGTGCCCACCTTTATGAACCCCGTGGGTTCTCTTGTTGGTCCCCACTCGACTGCGTCTGGCTTGAGTTGTGTGCCCCCCCCCCCACCCCCGTGGTGAATCTTACTTGTCATTGGCTGACTAGCCATCTTTTGGGGGCCAAACAGGGAGACATAAGGTGCAAACACAAAGGTGAAGCAAAGTCCCTGAAAGGATCCGTCTCACAGACTCTCCTTTCTTTGGGGGCAGGTACAAGGAGACATATGGGTAGGCTGCTGCGTGGCCACAAATTTTGACTGAATTTATTTAATATCATGAAAACAGCGTCAAGCAAATGTATTCTAAATTCAATAGCGAGATTTACCTTTAATTTTGGATAATCTACTTGAGACCTGGATTTATAAATGTCAGAATATATACACTGTGCTGTTTTATAGACCAGGCAAATAATTCCTCAAATTTAAGTTGGCTTTAAAGCATTTCTACTAGGTGGAAAGTCTTTCTATGTTTCATTTTTTGAACAATCAGTGGACACTAATGGTAAAAAACCAATCATAAATGTTATTTCTGATGAATATAGCTGGGAGACATTTGTCTTTTTTCAACATTGATAACTGGTTTTTCTGGAATAGGTTCATGGGTAACATCATTTTGCTGTACTCAAGGCAGGTATATTTCCTATAGGTTCACACATTTGCCCACACTAGTGTACATGGTGTTTTATTATGTTGAATATTTGCAAAGTATCTTTCCCCAAAATAATTTTGAAAAATTAGGACAAACCATACATTTAGCAAACTCAAAGAGTGAATTAAATAAGGGCCAAGAACAGAAAAACAAGAAAAGATAATAGAAAAGTTACAATAGTCAACAAAAAGAAGTAACAATCAAAGCAGGACATATATATATATATATATATATATATATATATATATATATATATATATCACATATTTTATATATACACAATATATAGTATAGTATATATACATTATTGTGTATATATATGTGTGTATATATATATATATATAGAGAGAGAGAGACAGAGAGAGAGACAGAGAGAGACAGAGAGAGACAGAGAGAGACAGAGAGAGACAGAGAGAGAGTAGGATCAACAGAATTCAAGAAATATGTCAAGAGGAAGGACTGGACAGGAAAAAAAAGTGCTTGTGTTGAAAATTGTTGGGATAGTCATTCATGTAGAAAATGTATCAGCTTATCCACTTAAAATTTATATAATTCGTTGGATACATGGATTATTATACATTTTTTTAAAAAAGCAGAATATTTGTCTTGCTTTTAATAAGACTATGAGTGGAATACAGTGATTAAGAGCATTAACATTTATGATCCTTACAGAATCATATATCAAGTATTTAATTCCCCAAATTGAATTTCTTCATAAGAAAAATAGAAACAATACTACATGTATCTCATAGGGGTATTGTAGAATTAGAGGAGAAAATATTAATAAATTACTTAGCTTGTGCTTAATTCCTATTTTGTTTCTTTGCTCCTATTAATTTTCATCCAGAAAAAAAAAAAAAAAATGGCACATGAGCTCTTTTTTTTATACTCTATGCTGCACACCACCTTCTATGAATATATTATTCCCTCAGACAAGGTACTATCCCGTCATCATTGGTATACTTTTAGATGTATTGAGGGTCAGTTTTTATGTATCTCACCTGATCAGCTGTTTTTGAACATTTTTACTTTCAAATCCAACCTATTCATTCATTTATAATACGGTCTGTGGAGAAAATGTCTTGCCAACTTATCTCTCATAATCCTCCTTGGATGATATATTTTTGTAGTGGTAATATTTACATTAGAGCATCTAATAATATTTTATATGTAGTTTCCATAGTTCAAATTACAAGTCTATCAATTGATTTTCATATAGACTTGCAAGTATCCAAACTTTTATAATTTGTTGAACTAGGTCAATAAAATCATATTTATTCATAATTTAAAGATAAGTAAGGTACTTAATTTTGGAATTAGTAATACAGAGAACGCTGATTCAAATAGGAAGAATTTACATCAATTCTTACCTAGAATACTGGCCATTGAAGACACTCAGTAAAAACTGAATCTTTCTCCCATTACTTTTGGAAAATATTATAGTCTATTCTTGCTTTAGTTTCAGAAAGTAAATTAGCATACTAAAATCTTTGAAGATATGTGAAGTAAAGAAAGCTTCTTTTGACTTTTAATAATGTCCTTGATAATTAGAGATGGCTGGATTAGGGATTATTGATCTGGGTTAAATCATTGAGTGTGCCTAAAGTTTCTTATTCTCAACACAAAACATTCCTCAATGGATGTTGTGATTTTGTTAAATTAATATTTGGTAAATAGAGCCCAAGGGTGTCAGGGTGCTGGATGGTGAGCCATGGTTCAACAAAAGATAGCAAAGGGAAAGTGATACAGAGAAGTTTATTACTCACAGGTCCTGGAGGCGGTACACAGCACACCTGGAGGGACCACATGAGAAGATCAAGCCAGGTGCAGACAGAAAGTAAGTAGCACAAGCGTGCACTAGGGTCCGTGTGTAAAGTGTTTTGTTGTTCCTGGGCTAAGGCTGTATTTGTTAATTCAAACCTAAAAGAGCAGGGTTTTGGTAACCTTGTGGGGAGTCTTTTCTTTTTTTTTTTTAATTAAAGTTTATTGGGGTGACAATTGTTAGTAAAGTTACATAGATTTCAGGTGTACAATTCTGTATTACATCATCTATAAATCCCATTGTATGTTCACCACCCAGAGTCAGTTCTCCTTCCATCACCATATATTTGATCCCCTTTACCCTCACCTACCACCTCCCTCCCCCTTTACCCTCTGGTAACCACTAAACTATTGTCTGTGTCTATGAGTTTTTGTTTCTCATTTGTCTTGTTCTTTTGTTGTTTTTGGTTTATATACCATTTTCTAAGAGGCACACAAGAGGAAGGCCCAGGGAGGCAGGAAGGATGCTTATCACGAAGGCATTGCTCCCCACTTAGGAGGGAGGGAGGTAGTAGATGAAGGTAAAGGGGATCAAATATACGGTGATAGAAAGAGAACCGACTCTGGGTGGTGAACATACAATGTGATATATAGATGATGTATTACAGAATTGTACACCTGAAATTTATGTAACTTTACTAATAATTGTCACCCCAATAAACTTTAATTAAAAAAACAAAAACAACAACAACAAAAAAAAAACAATTACAAAGGCATTGCTGAGGGAGTCACTATCAGAAGCTTACATTTACTTGTGACTCTGTGGCTATTATCTAGTTCATATTCTTCAGGAAAGGCCCCTGCAGGCTGCTTGGCCACACAAAATGGACGCCCAGGCAGCAGTATTATGGAGTAGCTTGGATAAACTTTCAACAGATGTCCTTTACTGAAATTCCTTGTATTGTTGTCTATATGCCTCTAAGTGAAGATAGTATGTGTCTTGAGGATATCAGTTTAAATGCAAACATTTGAAAGGTTTCTTTTAGCAAGCATTAATTTTACTATGATGATTTTTTTCTTTTCTTCTTCTTTTTTTTTTTTTTTTTTGAAGAGAGCAAAGCCATCTGAGAATAAAACACAAACCATAAACTATTGATACATTTTCTTTCCTAAACTTAAAATCTGGGGTTTATATAAAAGTGATTTTCTATCATATACTGCATTCTATCCACTTCCACGTTACATGGATTGTACCTCAGAAACATGCCGTGTTGTGCTGGAGCCGACTGTACTAGCTCGGGAGAGCTTACTGCATGCCTCTCTTCCCAATTCTGCATTCCATGATAATGCAGTTTGAGGTGATAAGATAGTTTTAAATTGCCATGGTGGGGGCATTTATATACCACAGAAGTTTTCAAATGGTACAAATCAGGTGTTTTTGTGAGCTAGTTAAACCTTTGCTAGCATACCACTATCAATATCTTTGCACTCTGCTCCTCCTTTGTATCTTTATAGCTCAGGGTTAGTTCAGGCCTTCTCATTGCTTACCTGAAATATTGCAACTTAGGACTCATCATTTAACTGTATTCTCTACATAACTGTCATATGCTTCTTCATAAAAAATATATTAATTAACGAGAAAATAAAACCTTTTTTCATATATTTTTCTGCTTAATTCATCAGTTTCCCTGTTGTCTACAGGTAATATCTAAACTTCTTAGCAGGACTTCAAAGACCCTTTAAAATCTGGTAACTCTTTCATTGCCAGTTTTGTAATTTTCTTTAGGGACTTTGAACTTCTCATTCCTGAAACGGCCCTGCTTATTCAGTCAAAATGTCCTCTCACCTATTTCTCCAACATTTTAAAACATTTGAACTATCATTTCTTCTCTGTCAAGTATTTCCTGAATATCCGAATTTAGTTAAATTTCTGTGTTTTTTTCCGCCACAATTTCATATATAATTTCAATTTCTCATACAGAATCGATTACATTGAATTGTAATTATCTATGAATATGACTGCCCTCTCCACTGGATTCTGAGATTACGTAGATGTTGATAAGTGTATACTCTTGAATTGATGGTTACAAACCCAAATATTCTTACTACTTATGGTAGTAAGCTGGAGAAGGAGGGAATGAATGTTGAGGACCAACTTGACAGACCATCTCTACAATTTGTCCAGTACCAACTCTTTAAGCCATATGAGGAAACAGAATTTGGACCACCAAACATTCCTTCATGAAATAAGCAACACTATATAAGACATAGGCATTTAAACAGAGTTTATGAGAGATTATGAAGTGAGAGTTATTAATGCAGAACCAAATTACTTTAGAGCAGGCAAAACAGTTGACGCTTATAATGGTTTCTTCTAGTCATATGTCATTTGAGAAGCTCACATTTTCAAGAAGAGAAGGGAAAGTAGGTTGGAGGGAAGATCAGGGAAGAATTTCTCTTTTTAATCCAGGATTAAATCTGTGATAGGGTGAAGTATATATTGTAGCACACAGTAGATATCAACTCATAACCCCATTTAATGTGATATAACATCCATGTTTAAAAGCAATTTATTTTAGCAGCTACCAAAAGCTGCCTGAAATCCTATTAAGGAAAGGATCTCTGAAGAAATACATCTTACTTTCTGTAAAGGGTTTACAAGCACAGGTATCTCAGAGTAATCCTGCCTCTACAACAAATGTTATCTCTAATGCAATGTTATGCTGAATAGTCATAAGCTGCTTTACCTGCAATTCTATGGAAAATATATTTGAAAGAACTTACTATATCTGTGCCTGTGATACTTTTAACTAAATAGAAAATTGTGTATGGAAGAAAAGTAAGCTCGTTATCTAAAGTGATACTCATTCATCCAGAAAACATTTACTCCACATTCCTGTTAGGCCAGATTCAGGTTCTGTTTCAGGCCCTTAGGATAGAACGGTGGCTACAAAGATACAGACTTTTTGCTCTCTCTGGGAGACATATATTAAATTATAACATAAGTAAAGAAGCACAATGATGGAAAACAATGATTATTTTGAGGACAACAATCGATGGAGATGTTATAAGGACTGAAACCATTATAATTCGGGGCATTTTAAAGGAAAAGAATGCAAAGCACAAATAAAGTTTCAGGTAGAGAAATTGGAAGGAAAGCCAGATAGTAAGAAAACAAATGTTTAAGAATCACTAAAATCACTATCCACCCTGTTTAAATGCATATGACAAAGCAGCCTATTTAGAGAGTGTCACTCTGGAGGACCAGGGACAGTATCAGGAAGAGTATCTCTCATACCGTTAGCGACTCATAAACTGAAAAGTCAAGACAAAACACCTCACGTTGACATACTTCTCACAATGTTTAATATCTGCAGAAAGTAGAGACCTATTTCTAAGATGATTATTAAAAGAATGGGTCAGGTGTTTTATATTCAGTTAAGCTCTCTTTCTAATATAAAGAAGTATGTGCATCCTATTTTGAATTTCTGAGAACTCAGGGACTAGATTTCCTGTGATGACTTCCTGACCAGTTTTCTAGATCAAGTTCAGCAAACTATGGCCTGCATAGCAATGCAGGCCCTTTGCCTGTTTTTGTAAATAGCTTTATTGGAACATCTGCTTGCGTACTGTCTATGGTTCTTTTACACTACGACAGCAGAGTTGAATACTTGGGATACACATTTATGGCACATAAAACCTAAAATATTTACTATCCAACCTTTACAGAAAAACATTTGCTGACTCCTGGTCTATACTAATAGTTCCACACTAGAATTTAGGAATCCTTGAAAAGAGTTGAAGGCAATCCTTGAAAATCTGTTTATCAGATTACTGTATTGTTGATAATTTTGAATAAGAATGTTAACTGCCAAACTATAATCATTGCTACTTTATCAGTTCATGTGGAAAAGCAGAATATATTCTTTTCTTTTCTTTGGCATACTTAAGCTCATTTAATTATATTAAGATATTAAAATATGCATTTTACCACAATCACATAGAATGGAATTTGTTCTTTGAAACGTAAACCGTTTCAGCCCCATTCCTAAGTCTCTAAATTGGCCAGGTCGTTTCTGTCAAATGATGAAAAGCAATTCTGTTTTTGCACTCTCACCAGTCACAGGACAAAGAACAAACCTTCTGCAGCATACTCATCATCTGCTGGCTCCAGGATGGAGAACAGGTTTTTAATATCTCCCCCCAAAGCTACTTTATGCTAGTATCAGCTTGCTGAACCAGCTTCAAGACTACATGTTTTATCTAGCCCTTGCATTACGTGTCTCAGCAACAGTGTCTAAGTAATTGTTTAACTTCCCCAAATAAATATTTTGAGCATATCTCAGTGCCACATTTTCTTGTTCTTTTTTCTTTCGTGCTTATGATATAGCTACAGAAAAACTAAGCCAGCATCTCCTGTTCAAAATCTAGTATTCTCCTACATCTGATTGTACTACAGAAAACACTTGGGGTATCAGTCATGCACTGGGATAAGAAACTTAAAGAACTCAGGCAAATGATGTTAAGTAAAGAGAACCCAAGAAGCTTCTAATCTAATAAGATAAATTTGGAACTTCCCAGAAAATAAGAATTTCTAGATAATATTTAAGTAAGTTTATTTTCCTGGATTTCTATTAATATGAGCTTTGGTTGTCCTTTAGGGCAGCGTTTGATTAAAAAAAAAAAAAGTACACATGGCTACTTGTGCTGTGGAATTATTATTAAATTTAGTAAAGTTACAAATAAGCATCATTTAAACTAACTCTCCATAAATTTTCAAGTCTATCTTATAAGCAAATGATGTTACTCTATTCAGAAATTTAGTTACATTGAATTAATGCTCTTGTTTTATTTTAAGTCAATCAATTAAATTTTCTTATATTTTTAAACTATATTAAATATTTAAGTATTGATAACACTCATTCCTTTTTGAAGTCATTATAAATCAGGTTGGCAGTAAAATCCACATTGCTCGAATTCAAGTAAAGTCCTTACATAATTCTTGGATAACCTCTTTCAATTTCATGTTCTGTGTGAACCTATAAAAACTGCTTTTTTTGTTTGTTTGTTATTGTTTTATGTTTTGAGGTTTTTATTAAAATATAGCTAACATAAAAAAACTGCTTTTGTTAATTAACAAAAAGTACATAGCGCTGGAAACCATGTTTTCTAAAATTATAGATGGCTAGAAACTTGGCGGTTTAAAATTCCATATGTAAGAATGGAATACCTAACTATTGCCTAAAGGATCTGAGCTACTTGACAAAGAGATACACTCAATTTCTAAACCATGTTTAGAGCTTCACAAAGGGTTTGCAGGTCCCGATGTTTCACAACTTTGCGATTTTGTACTGAGCCAATTTTTCAGCCAAGGTCTGATGGTCACCCTTTCCACACAGCCCCACTTGCTTTGAAATTATCAAAACACTGCTTTGCATGAATTTTTCCAGAAGTTGATCCTTCCTTCCAATCCTATAATGTTATACCCACGTTTGTAAAGTGGAAGATGGAAGAAATTCCATGATTCCTCCTAAGGGGATTTTTTAGAAGATGAATTTCTGTGATATCTTTACTAATTACTTCACCACTTGATCAAACTCATTTATATTTACATGTGATATTTTTGAATTGTTAAAATATTATTTGGGGAACACCACAATGCTTACCAATATTTAGATTACATCCAAGTAGATTATAGTCACTCTTAAATGAGTTTTCTGGGAGGAATTTAGCAAATTCATTTAGTCATTTAACATGTATTTGAAAATTAAAAGGCAAAAATTCATATACCTCAGATACATTTAAAATAGTGATAATGTTCATAGAATTTTACTGGAACAAAGAAACATTTTAATTTATGAATATAAATCTAATATGTGAGATAATTATTAAAATAAATTTCTACAAAAACAAATAATCTTAATTCTGTCCTTTATATGTAACAGCAAAGTAATAATAGGTTAAGTATTAAAGAAAAGGAGATATTTAAATACATGCTATTATTAAATCATGGACATTATTAATGGGGAAAAACTGGCACACAGATATACAACATTCTCATTAATTTATTCTTTTATCAACTTTGAATAATGCACAGCCACGCCTAAACTTTTAGCATAATTTTCAGAACAACTAGCTTTTTCAATCATTGCACATTGCAAATAACTAACGAAAATTACTGTGATAGTAAATAAAAATCTATGTTCATTTTAATTTAAAGTCACCTCCAATTACTTAGCTTAAAATGACCTGTCCTTGGCAAAGTATTATAATTGCTAATAATAATGACTAGAAAACCATAAAGAAGAATACTATTTAAATTATTTCCAATAGAAAAACAAAATAAACCCATGAAAATTACTAAAACATAATAATGAGATAAAATAATTATTTTTAATACACAATTTGTGTGACATTGCCAGATACTTGAGATACTGTCATCTTACACTGTTATAAAATAATGCAATGCTCCAAAGCCTTATCTGTTATAAACACAAGAGTGAATCTGGTACTAGAGCTGTCACAAACAGGCTCAAATTAAAAAGTCCAGGTAGCCAACCCCTTTGCTCATTGGAATCGGAATATATTGTGGGATGAGTGATGAACTCTCCATTCATTGAATGTCCATTCACCTCTGTGTATAGAATTGTGAGCATCTATTTTAATGTCATGTCTATAGTGCATGGTACACTGCAGACATCTTTCATGACATGCTAGGAGCCTTTGAAGACACCACTCTCACTGCGGAGGTGAGGATTTTGCATAAAGAATTATAACAAGTTTTCTGTTTTATAGTTTCCACTAACTTTAGGGAAAAAACTTAATTGTACTTAAGCCTCTTGAGTGATTCAGTATTAGTATTGCAACAAGCTAATCTTCCAAAAGAGAAAGGAACACATAGCTTCTGAAACATAAGCTTATAAGCTTTAAATTTATGCTCAAGACATTTTTATTAAAGCTAAAAAAACATTAGTGGATATTATTTTTTAAATATCATGCTATGCCACATGCCTCATTTTGTTTCAGATTATTTTATGGCATCTGACATCTTTTTTTTTTTTAATTTGAATTTGATTCTTGCTAAAAATACATCTGTACATGACACAGTTCTCGTTCAAACACTTAGCTAAATAAGGGTCATTACTTCTGTTTTAGCTGAATCTCAATACCATGTACCGCTTCAGAGAGACTCGTGTCTAGCACATCACTTTCTTATAGCAAGACAACTCTATAAATATTCCTTAACAATCAACCAGGTCTGAAACAAAGTTTGATATGGTATTAATGGCTTTAGACTCTTTAGAAACTTTGCATGAACAAGAAGCTAAAATTTTTTTCTAGGAATCAATTTTGAAAAGCAAGAAGATTCTGCTGTGGAAGGAAGTTTGAAGGTTCCTCAAAAAATTAAAAATAGAATTACCATGACTCAGCAATCCCTCTCCTGGGTATATACCCACCAAATCTGAAAACATTTATCCATAAAAATATATGTGCTCTGATGTTTATTGCAGCTTTATTTACGGTGGCCAAGACATAGAAACAACCAAAGTGTCCTTCAATAGATGATTGGATAAAGAAGATGTGGTTTATATACACAATGGAATACTATTCTGCCATAAGAAAAGATGAAATAGCACCTTTTGCGACAACATGGATGGATCTTGAGATTATCATGCTAAGATAAATAAGTGTAAGTGAGCCCTTTGGAAAAAATGAGGTTGAGTAAATATTTTTAAAAGAATAGTGGGTAAAAAAAGAGAACATGGGCCCAACTAAAGTACCTTCAATTTCCCAAAGCAAGAACCCTATTTATACACCTTACTCTTGTTCCTCATTCTCTACCACCATCATCTATTAATTTTTTTCTGTCTCATTGCCGATTGTTCATTTAGTTCCCAAATTATTACCCAGAAGACCTTGACTATACTATATTGGTATTATGGAAAGGAACAAAAAGAATATTTAACAAGTGTTTCCTGATGGCATTTACTACTCGTTATGTTAGGTGCCTATACATTACCCTGTGGAAACCTCAGAGCCTTTCACAATCCTGTGAGGCAAAGAAACAGCACATGCCATGGTGGAGAGGTGGGAGGCAACTTTGAATAATCATGGACCAGAGAAAAAGTCTAAGTGGCCTGGGCACAGAAAACAAATGCATGTGTATCAGAGGATGAGGTGAAACAGGAAGACAGAGCCAAATAATATAGAACCTTATATAGTGTATGTTTAACTTAGAAGTTTACCCAAAAACAATGCTTAATCATTTGGAGAGTTTATAGTTGCACGAAATTTTCAGTTTTGCCTATTTAACGTAACTTTAGCTAAAACGCGTAGGGAAAAAAATGGTGGGGACAGAAGAAACTGCTAGAATCCAGTTTAGTATTTCAAGTAAGTCATAGTTTGCATGGAGAAATAACGGTATTAATAAACAGAGAAAAGAGTTGTTGGGTTTAGGATATATTTAGGGAACATATAAATTCTTCAGGGTAGTCTATATCATTGTTAACTACTTACTTTTCTTTTTTCCCCTACAAAATTAGGTTTTGTCTTTGGATACCTAATACCTAGCATGCTTCCTGGCACATTATATATTAGCTTCTCTTGAATGACTGAACCCAAGTCATGGAGCAGCAGCCAGACAGCCACAGAGGAGCCAATATAATGCCACTGACAAAAACAACTATTCACATAGGTGTTAGGTGGTGCCTAAATGGAACTTGGTAATGTGTGTAAGTCCTCAAGTTTATAAGGATTAGTATTTTTACTAAATATGTGTTTTCTGACTTAAATTTTTACTTTTAGGAACTGAAAGAAAAATCTGCTATCCCCAAATCTATTGATTTTGTGTTTGGACTAGAACAATAAGTGTGGTGAGCCCAAAATATAATTTGTATTTTGAACTCTGTACAATCTAACATTGGCTAAAGGCATGACACAAGTAAAAGGCATTTGAGCAACCACACAGAAATAGGCCTTCTAGTTTGTTCTACCAGGATTTGAATTTTGCAACTGAAAAGTGGAAGAAGAGTCTATCCTGAAAGTTGAAATTAATTCAATAAATTTTCAGAGCCATGCCTTAGATAATTGTGGAAAATAAATAAGACAAAAGCAGAGGTTTATTTTGTTGAATTTATTTAAGGACTAAGTATATCAAGAATCTCTGTTGATGTCTCTTTTTTTTAATTAAAATATCTTTGAACCATCTCAGCACTCTTTGTTTTTTGTTTTGTTTTGTTGTTGTTGTTTTTTTTGTTTAAGTGTGTGCTGTGGGTCACAGACTAAGCTCATGGTAGCCAACACATGATTCTTTTTCTTTTAGAGAGCACAGTTCAGTGGAAGACAATACATAAACGAATATTTCAAATACGTTGTATAAAAGCAATAGTAGAAATGCTGTCACACTGGCATGCCTCAACTCTGACTTGTCCCAGAAATCATGTAAATCCGTTACAGGACCCGAGCCATTTGTTTATTACTTTTAACAGAGAATCCATCCCAAATAGAAGTTACATCTCATAAAAATGTAGTATTTTCAATTATATTACATAGTACCAGAAAAGCCCCAAATCCATCATGACCAAGTCACACTTTTTCTATCCCGCATCAGGCTTTTTGTTCCGTGCTTAGGAGACAACAATGGCACGATTTCAATCTCCCACTGGTGCCGCAGAATGTTGCAAATGCAAAGAAGAAAGAAACAATACGACAATAGTTTTAAGTGTTGGCAGTGGATCTGGGCAAAGCTGATATGTCCACTGGTATCAAATCTGACAAAAGCATCAATGTATTTCATTGTATGAACAACTCGAAGTGGACCTGTATTATGTGGAACATAAAATCACCCAAAGCAGTTCATGCTCTCATGATGATGCCTAGGGACGGGGTAGATAATAATTACCTTCGCCTGCGGAGGTATGTTATTTCTTCTCTCTTTGATTTAATTGGATCGTGTCCTGATACTATGCCTTCTAAAATGGTTAATTTGCTATTTACTAAATTGTTTAAAGACTTAAAATGTACACAGATCTACAGACATATTCATGTGAGACAGAGAATTGAAACTTTTCATGTGGAATCTGTGAACAGCAAAATGTTCTACATGATTAGAGAAAATAAACCCCTGCTTCATAATTTGCTTTCTGTTATTTATTAATTCACATTTTTCACTTAAGGCAAAAGTAAAATCTCTAGAGGAAATGTATATAGAATAAAGGAGTACGTCTGTTTTATTCAAAAAGTTGTATTGTAAAAATAGTTTATTAATATCAGTTATTTTTGTTTTGTGTCCTGAATTTAAACTCTTTTTTTAATACTCAACTAATGTTTGTTCAACAACTGTTCCTTTGATTCTTTCATGAAAATAAGGTGTTTTCTTATAGAACTGTACAGTGAGCAGACAACGCAAAAGGAAAAAAGGAAAAAAAGAATAGATAAGCCTATGGAATTGAGTATAGCACATTATTGTGCTGTGGATAGAAATGCATAATAGGAGTAAAATGCCAGGGAGGCTTTGGTGAACAACTTCATTATTGAATGTAGAAGAGAAAATCAGGCTTAGTAATTGAGAATTGTTTTTAGAGCTGCAGATGGCCATCAGGCAGCAAATGTCAGTCATTTTCATCATTTATGCATGCCCTGAAAAATTTCTCTAAAACCCCATTAATTAATGATTCTTATGCTCGGTATTTAATTCATTTTTAAATTTAAGAACATTTTGTATTGACTTATTTCACTTTGGCCTGACAAAATACATGCATATATTTGTACGTAATTCTGTAATATATAATATGATATAAAATTGTGTATATATATTTACATACACAATTTTTTCAAATTTTTTCAGTTTTTTTTTCAGTTTGTTGGTTTTATTTTCCTTCTTGCGAAGAATTATTATAGAAGTTTGTCAGGCAGTCAATATATATATATCATTTTCTAAACTTTGTGATCCCTTAATATTTACCAGCATTTTTAAACTTGTTAATTGTGGATTTTTTTCACTTATTCTAATAAAATATTCAGTGTTAAATCTATTTTTATTCATAATTTTATATTATTGTTTTTGTTAAAAGCCCCTCAAATAGTATGAGTTTCTGGTCCCACAATTTTTGATTTGTCCCTGCCTGTAGGGTGTTCAAGTTCTTAACTGTACCTATTAACCACTAATCCATATACCCACATTTTTAACAGTCTCTGGATAATCCACAGTAAGATCTCTGTAGGGAAGTTTCAGTGTCCCAGAGGCACAGAACAAAGAAAGCAATCTGGAAATCTATATGCTTCTCAGAGGCATTTTACCTTACGTTCTTCTTTTATCCAGATTCTGTAGGTTTGTTTTTCCATTAAGGTCTGGTTATCTGTCACTACTTCTCTCTGACTCTAGCTACAGTCTTAATTCTTTTTGCTTTAGCTTATTTACCTTAATATGGTACCATATTCTTCAATAGTGAGAGGGCATGAAATCTGAGTTGTTAAACAATATGCAAAATCTTGACATGAAAACTAGGAAGAACTCTAAAGGAGAATTACATTCTTAAAGTAACAAACTATCTTCACATTGAAAACTCTTCACTTAACATATGTAAGATTCAGTAACATGTTTTTTTGGGGAAACCGGGTTACTTAGTGGTTCTCAAACCTCACTGGGTATCAGAAACAATGGAACTTTATGAAAACATTAACTCTGTAACATACTTCTTCTACCTAAATCTATTGAACCACAGTGATACGAGGACTAAGATGTCATTCTGTAAAAATTTCCCAGATTTCTTAAGAGATATATGCAAACGGCTCCAATGTATGTCCTGTAATCGCTAACCTAGTGGTCCCCTGCCCGTACCATAAGTTTTTGAATCTCTGGAATCACCCTTTAGCTGGCCAGCTCCTTCCTTTGATCTGACGTTATCATTATTAGGACTCCTGCTTGGCCCAAGATTCAGGTGATTTTATTTATTTTAAACTTTCTCTTCTAAACTCTTTTTAAATATTTACCAAGAAGCTACTATTACTGGATACTATGCAAGAAATTTTTTACCATTTTTTTTAAATCCTTACTCCAACTCTGTTATGGGTTAAATTGTGCCCCCAAAAGGCTATATAGAAGTTCTAAGTCCAGTATCTTAGAATATGACCTAAATAGAATTGCTTCATGTAATCAGTTAAAATGAGTTCATACTGAGTAGAGTGGGCCCTTAATTCAATATGACTCGTGTCCTTATTGGAAGAGAAGAAACACAGAGATAGAGACACACAGGGAGAACAGCACGTGGCAATGGAGGCAGAGATTGGACTGATGCAACCACAGCCATAGGACACCGAGGATAGCTGGCAAACCACCAGGAGACACCAAGGAGGAAGGCAAAGAAGGATCCTCCCCCACATGTTTCAGAGAGAGTGATACTGCTGAAACCTTTATTTTGTACCTCTAGCCTCCAGAACTGTGAGACAATTTGCTGCATTAAAGCCATCCAGTCTCTGGTACTTTGTCACATCAGCCCTAGGAAACTACTGCAAGCCTTATGAGATAGTTGTCGTTTTTAGTTTTCCAATGAGAAATTGAGGCTCAGAATGTTTAAGTAAATTATCCCAGTTTAACATATTGATGGTAAAAAATATTGTCTGGTACCAAATCCAATGTTCTCGTCATTATAAGTATTAATTACTGTTTAAAAATTTTTAAAACTACTTTTATATAACTCACTCAGTCTACTTTGATAAAATATGTTAAAAAGAGGTATTCCATAAAAGCCTTGGGGTGGAATCTTAGATGTATTCTTCTCTCAGGAATAAATAGCATTAGAGTGTTTTTCTTTTTTATAAATGAGAAAGTACTGACATTCTCTGGTGTCTCTAATTGGATGCCATATGCTGAACTCTGTCAACCCAGTACATCCCTCTGCCCTCTGTGACACCCCTTGAAATCAATGAGAATGCTAAAATTAAATCAGATTACATGTGCTGAAAGAATCATAAAAGCTGCATAATCCAAATACTCTGGTTAATGACTGAACACGTGAAAAGCTCAGTAGAACCCTATTTATAAAAATCAATACCAGTTCTCATTTGTAGAAGCAACCTTTAATGTCTTTTCTGTTAACATCAGTTTGAGGAAATGTTTCATATGCAACAGTTTTAGAAACAGTCTTAGCTACAGGTTTGGAATAGAAAACAAAACACTCATGGGACTATTTTGCTATGTATGAATGCAGATACAAAATGATATGTAGAAAGAAAAAAATGATAGTATATAGTTTAACAAAATGAGTTTGAGAGAGCATTTTATTTCACTGGGTTCATGCAATGAAACTCATTTGTAAGACCCCCTTATAAAGTGACTACTTTGGGGTTTCATGTTATATGATGTTGATAATTTGTAATAAAATTCCCATATGTGAAAAATGCTTAATATAATTAACAGTGGCAATATTAGAATATTCCTGATTTTATTATAATTGGTGTAATCTTCAGTATATTTGATACAATAAATTGGACATATAATTTAGCAGCATTAGTAATCTGTATTCTGGACAGTCCATTGAAAATTGAAAATTTCCTAAAATAACCTGAATACATTTAGTGCCTTGATCACATATCTTCTGAAAGAAAATAAAGTCCCATGGATAATATAATCATAAAAAAAAATCTGTGATACGATTGCATCATTTTAATCTTATTGTCTGCCATAGCTCTAATACTTTTCAGTAAAAACTTTGCATCTTCCAACGATGAATCTTATCAATTTTCATTTAACAGATTCTACAATGAAAAATGTCAAATGATTAGAAATAACACAAACTAAGTGCGCAAGTGCATGCAGGAAGGTCAGTTGGACTGAAGAAGCTTTTTAGATGTCGATTGGCTTAAGCATATGCAAGCTGTGAATATCGCTCAAGTTAAATTTCCACCCTTATTTTCCTACCCTATTATGCACTAAGAGAATGATAACATATTTAAACCAAAACTAACCCATTAATGTTAAAACTAGAGAATAATTTGAGTGTTCTAAAGTGGAAAAATTAAAGAGAAAAAATAATGTAACATAATTAAATGTTATAACCTCATGGAATATGCCATAATTGTAGAACTGCTTCACAGTACATTCCCTAATGAAACAGAGTGCTTTTTCCCTTGTTGAGTTTGGAATGCATACATACTAACATATATACTCCTCAGGTATATATCTTTGCATTGCTTGTTTTCTGTTTGGTTCTTAAACTAGACTCAAAGCAAACCTTAATTGTGCATAAGTGTTTATTTCAAAACCCCTGTACCTGTACTAGCCCTTTATGGTCTAACCTAGCTTATGTAACATACTCTCAATTAAAGATTTGTTGGACGTCATAGGAATGGCGGCAGCGAGGTGGTCTTCTGGAGTTCTATAGAACTTACCACATATTGAACATCTATAACCCATCAAAGGACTCTGCTCATCACACAGAACAGCTAAGAGTCTCGTACTAGGATTACTTGAAGGTGGGCAAATTGGGCGAACAAGGAAAGAGGAAAGGGAGCAGAGTGGAGACATGGCCCGAATCCATCACTGCAGAGACGCAGGGGGACCCAGGACAGAACAGAGCCTACAAGAGCCAGGAGGTAGGCTCTTTCCCTGTATTCCACATCTGATCTCTCCCACCGAGAGAGCAGCATATCCAGCATTTGAGGCAGTAACTTCAGCTAAGACTTCCAGCTGGGCCCTAGGTTGGACAAAAGACGTAAACACCATACCTTGGACCTCCCCCCACTCTCCCAATCCTACCCTAGCCCTTTCAGAGACTTAAGCTGGCCCCTGAACTGAGGTTTAGTGTAAGGTTACAGAGGAGCTGTAGCACTCAGGATCTGGGAAGACCCAGCCTGCAGCTCTGACCCAGGGAAGAGGCTGGGAAGAGTGTGACACTGCTGGACTGGGAGAGAGAAGACTGCTTCATCCCCAGCCCCCACCTTTTCTGGCCTGCCTAGGGCAGGGCAATTACAAATGCAGAGACACTCCCAGGGGTCAGCAGTAGGCGGCAGACACAGCTCTGGACTTTTAGCAGTGCAGAAATCTCCTGCCCCCTCCCCCCCCCCCCCCCCCCCCCCCGCACACACACACGGAAGAAGTGCCTTAAGACTCTGGAGACCTGGGACAGGACTGGTTGTGTTACTCTCAGTGTGCATATGTGCAGGCAAGAGCAGAAACTGCACTGACATTGTAAAGACTACCATCCAGACCCCATAGCCCCATTCATCTAGAACTGCAGTCCCAGGGTCAATCTGGGCATCAGGTGACCAGCTGTGCCTGCACAAGACACAGAGGACTCTGGTACAGCAAAGGACAACCTGGAGATTACTTGGTGGGCTTAAGCCAAGACTGGCACTGCTTTTTTGTTTTCATTTGTTTTTGTAGTTTTGATATTTTTGCCAGTGTTGAGTGTAGGTTATAGGTTGTTTTTACATGTGAGTGTATTTCCTTTTTTCTTTGTTGTTGTTGTTGTTGTTGTTGTGCTGGTGATTTGCTTTGTTCTGAAGTTGCCCTACACCAGGGCCCAATCCAAGAGGCACAAGATTCAACACAGCCAGAGGCCAATTCCAGTCCAAACCAGAGTATTACCGGGTTTGACCTACAAGTGACACACCCATAGGGAATTCTCTACAGGCACAAGAGCCCAAAGGGGCCAAGCCTCATTTAAGCGGTCAACCCTCACGCAGCAGGTCATCCACTGTGGGCAGAGCCAAGTCTCGCAACTAGTCAGCCTAGGAGTCAATCCCACCTACTGACAAGCCAAAAGAAATTAAAGATCAACTTTAACAGGACAATATACACAACACAAGAGTCACCTTTGGAGCACATGCACGGGAGAATAGGGAAGTGGTGCAAGTCAAATATAAAGGTCACATACTACATAAGATAACCCAGCAAAAACCAAGAACTCAAAGTGATCTACCTAATACATTGAAGCAAACACAGAGAGTCAGCCAGAATGGGGAAACAAAGAAACATGTCCCAAATAAAAGAACAGAAGAAAGCTCCAAAATTGGAACCAACTGAAATAGAGGTAACCAACCTATCAGAGACAGAGTTCAGAACACTGAGGATAAGAATGTTTAAGGAGCTTAGTGACGACATAAAGAAGGATAGAGAAATCATAATGAACAAACAGAACTAAAGAACACAATTACTGAAATAAAGAACACACTTGAAGGAATTACCAGCAGGTTAGATGAAGCAGAGGATCAAATCAGCAACTTAGAAGACAAGTTAGCAGAGATCACCCAAATGGAACAACAAAAAGAAAAAAGAATAAAAAACAATGAAAATGGTTTTAAGACCTCTGGGATAACATCAAGTGCAACAACATTCGCATCACAGGAATACCAGAAGGTGAAGAGAGGAAGCAAGGGATCAGGAATATATTTGAAGTAATAATATCCGAAAACTTCCCTAACCTGGGGAAGGAAACTGACATACAAGCCCAGGAAGTGAGAGAGTTCCAACTAGGAAAAACCCAAACAGGTTCACACCAAGACACATTATAGTTAAAATGGCAATGGTTAAAGACAAAGAGAGAATCCTAAAGCAGCAAGAGAAAGACAGCTGGTTACATACAAGGGAACTCCTACAAGGCTATCAAATGACTTTTCTACAGAAATATTGCAGGCCAGGAGGGAGTGGCAGGAGATACTCAAAGTGATGGAAAACAAAGGCCTACAACCTAGATTGCTTTATCCAGCAAGGCTATCAATTAAAATTGAAGGAGAGATTAGGAGCTTCCCAGGAAAGAATAAGCTAAAGGAATTGATTACCACCAAGACAACATTGCAGGAAATATTAAAAGAGCTTCTGTAAACAGAAGAAAGAGGAAAATAATCTAACTGCAAATAAAAAAAAAAAAAGGCAGTAACTATGTAACTATCAATAATCACTTTAAATGTAAACAGATTAAATGCTCCAATCAAGAGACATAGGGTGGCTGAGTGGATAAGAAAGCAAGACCCTTGTATATGCTGTATACAAGAGACTCACCTCTGATCAAAAGACACACACAGGCTGAAACTGAAGGGTTGGAGTAAGATATTTCATGAAAATGAAAATGACAAAAAATCTGGGGTTGCAATACTTATATCTGACAAAATAGACTTTAAAATGAAGAATATATTAAAAGACAAAGATGGGCACTATATAATAATAAAGGGATCGATCCAACAAGAGGACATAACCCTAGTAAACATTTATGCACCCAACATAGAAGCAGCTAAATATATAAAACAGATATTGACTGACATAAAGACAGAGATCAACAGTAACACTATCATAGTAGGGGACTTCAACACACCTCTGGCAACAAGGGACAGGTCTTCCAGACAGAAAATCAACAAGGAAACAATGGCCTTAAGTGACATATTGGACCAGTTGGAGTTAATCGATATTTTCAGAGCATTTCACCCCACAGCTACAGAACACACGTTCTTCTCAAGCACACATGGAACATTTTCCAAGATAGGCCACATTTAAGGTCACAACACAAATTTCTGATAAATTTAAGAAAATTGAAATCATACCAATTGTCTTCTCTGACCACAGTGCTATGAAATTAGAAATTAACTACAGGAAAAAAAACTGGAAGACACAAAAGTTCATGGAGGCTGAACAACATGTTATTAAATAATGAATGGGTCAACCATGAGATCAAGGAAGAAATCAAAAGATGTCTGGAGACAAATGAAAATGAAAACACAATGACCCAAAATCTATGGGATGCAGCGACAGCAGTCCTAAGAGGGAAATTCATAGTATTGCAGGTCTACCTAAAGAAACAAGGAAAATCACTAATCAACAGTTTATCTTCACACTTAAGGGATCTGGAAAAACACAGCAAAATAAGCGAATATATACCAATATACCAATAATATCAGAAGAGAAAATAAGAAAACAATCCCATTTACAATTGCTTCAAAGACTATAAAATACCTAGGAATAAATTTAACCAAAGAAGTAAAAGATCTGTACTCAGAAAATTATAAGACACTGGAGAGAGAAATTAAAGAGGATACAAATAGATGGAAACACATACCATGCTCATGGATAGGAAGAATTAATATAGTTAAAATGTCTCTACTGCCCAAGGCAATATACATATTCAACGCAATTCCTATCAAAGTTTCAAGGACATTTTTCACAGAAATAGAACATATAATCCTAAAATTTATATGGAACCATAAAAGTCCCGGGTAGCCTTGGCAATCTTGAGAAATAAGAACAAAGTGGGTGGTATAATGATACCTGACATCAGATTATACTGCAAGGCGACAGTAATCAAAACAGAATGGTACTGGCATAAAAACAGACACATAGATCAATGGAACAGAATAGAGAGCCCAGAAATAAATCCAGGTCTATATGGTCATTTAATCTACGACAATGGAAGCAAGAATTTATGGTGCGGTAAAGACAGTCTATTCAATAAATGGTGCTGGGAAACCTGGACAGACACATGCAAAATAACTGAAGCTGGACCACCTCCTTATACCATATATGAGAATAAATTCAAAATGGATTAACGACTTAAATGTAAGATCTGAAACCATAACATTTCTAGAAGAAAATATAGGAAGAAAGTTTACAGACATTACCCCGAGTAAGATTTTTACTGATATATCCGCTTGTGCAAGGGAAGTAACAGAAAAAGTAAACATGTGGGATTACATCAAACTAAAAAGTTTTTTCACAGCAATGGAAACCATTAATAAAACAAAAAGGGATTCTAGTGAATGGGAGAAGATATTTGCCAATGATATATCCGATAAGGGGTTAATATCCCAAATTTATGAAAAACTCACTCAACTCCAAAAAAAAAACAAACAATCCAAGTTAAAAATGGACAGAAGACATGAAGAGACGTTTTCCTAAAAACGACATACAGATGGCAAACAGACATAAGAAAAAAGGCTCAACCTCACTGATCATTAGAGAAATGCAAATAAAAACCACAATGAGATACTACCTCACCCCAGTCAAAATGGCTATCCTCAATAAACCAACAAACATTGGGTCATCAAAATGGCGGTTGAGATGAGCCTCTGGAAATCTCCCCTGGAATTTACAATAAATTGAAAAACTATAACTCCACAAAGGACTCCCTGCACAGCAGACAGGCAAGACAAAGAATCTCACTACTGAATTCACCTAAAGGTGGAAAAATTGTGTGAGCAGGGTAGGAGGGAAGAAAGAAGTGTGGAGACGAAGCAGCAGGGGCTCAGGACGCAGACCTAGCTCAGTGCTCTGAGTTCGCTGCATCCCGGAACTACCACAGCTGTGGGAAAGGGAAGAACTCAGACTGCTAGGGCTCCGCTGGTGGCCCGCAGGGCTGAGGGGACAGCATATAACACGGCTGAACCCAATGCTCACGGCAGAGACCTCGGGAAAAAAAACTGAGGGAAGAAGGCTGAAAACAGTGGTCTAAGCCCTCACTGCCCAGCAGAGAATGGAAGCCTTAGGCACTGAGACTAGCCGCCTCCTCCCTATCCTTCCAGAGCTCACCCCACTCCCACCTGCCCCGTGCTAGAAGCAGAACAGTAGCAGTGTCAGATCAAAATAACAGAATATTTGCTGTTCTGAGAACTGTGGACCGCAGACAAATATTCGGAGCCCAACCAGTTCTGGCAAAGGGGAGGGAGCTGTGGAAGCAGGACTGGCTGTGGTGGTGGTCTCCGCCATTGCTGTGGGCCCCCTCTCCCAACTCACCTGCCCCTGGCCCCACCTATCTGGGCAGATCCCTGCAGGTCTAAACAGAACTGCTGAAACATACGGGCTCTGAATCTAGTGCAGGAAGAGCTTTGGAACTTCAAAAGCTCTCTGCATACCCTCACGGACACTGCGCCCTGTGACCTAGGCGAACTATTAACAGAGTAGAAGTCCGTCTCCCAGGGAATCCCCCCATTGTGTGAGAAGCTGGAATAGTGCAGAGGAAACATAGCACTACCATGTGAGAGAAAAAAAAGGCTGCAGTCAGAAAGAAAATAAAACATTCTACCAAGAAGTACTGGAAAACAAAAGAAAGACGTCTTCCTATCAACCTGTTGCAGAAGCCACTCCTGTAGATGTCTAGGAAGAGAAATAATAAATCAGTAATTACCATGAATAACCAAGGCAATAAGATAGCTCAGAAAGAAAGTGAAAAGTCTCCAGAAAAGGAACTTAAAGATATGGAAATATGTGACATAAATGACAGAGAATTCAAGATTGCAGCTCTGAAAAAACTCAACAAGATGCAGAAAAACACAGAAAGGCAGTTTAATGAACTCAGAAACACAATCAAAGGACAACATGAGCATTTTACAAAAGAGATTGAAATTTTAAAAAAGAACCTAATGGAATTTCTGGAGATTAAGAACTCAATAGAAGAAATTAAGAATGAAATAACCAGCTTGTAGAGTTGACCAGATGGAGGAAAGAATGAGTGACATCGAAGACAGAAACCTGGAAATTACACAGATGGAAGAAGAAAGAGACTTGAGACTTAAAAGAAATGACAGAACTCTACAAGAATTTTCTGGCTCCATCAGAAAGAGCAATATAAGAATAATGGGCATACCAGGAGGAGAAGAAAGAGAGAAGGGAACAGGGAATATATTCAAACAAATTGTTGATGAGAACTTCTCAAACTTGTGGACAAAACTGGATCCTCAAATCCAAGAAGCAAATAGAACACCTAATTACCTCAACCCCAACAGGCCTTCTCCAAGGCACATTGTATTGAAGCTTTCTAAAATCAACGACAAAGAAAGAATCCTGAAGGCAGCCAGGGAAAAGAAGATGGTAACCTACAAAGGAAAGCACCTTAGATTATCATCAGATTTTTTAGCTGAAACTCTACAAGCCAGGAGGGAGTGGAACCAAATATTCAAATTATTGAAAGAGAGAAATTATGATCCAAGAATAATATATCCAGCAAAGGTATCCTTTAGATATGAAGGAGGAATAAAAACCTTTCCAGACATACAGCAGCTGAGGGAATTTTCTAATACATGACCTGCACTACAGGAAATACTAAAGGAGGCTATTCGACCACCATCAACAGGGACAATTTGTGGCAACCAAAACAAAAAAAGGGGTGAGTAAAGACCTGAACAGGAATATGGGAATGGAGAAAGTAAGCGTGCTGAAGAAAATGGCATACTCTAAATATCAAACTTTCTTTTACATAAACTTAAGGGTAACCACTCAAAAAAAAATCCAGAACTGAAATATATACTGTAATAAAAGAAGAAACAGAGGGAAACATCATAGAATACCACCACACAGAAATAATAGACAACAACAAAAGGCAAAGAAACAATGGAGACACAGCCTTCCCAGAAAACTAAAGATAGAATGACAGGAAATCCTCACATATCAATAACCACCCTAAATGTAAATGGACTGAACTCACCAATAAAAAGGCACAGAGTAGCAGATTGGATCAAAAAACTAAACCCAACCATATGCTGTCTCCAAGAGATATATCTCAGCTACAAGGACAAGCGTAGACTCAAAGTGAAAGGGTGGAAATTGACACTCCAAGCAAATGGTACCCAGAGAAAATCAGGTGTAGCCATAATGATATCAGATGAAACAGACTTCAGGGTGAAAAAGATAACAAGACACAAAGATGGACATTTCATAATGGTAAAGGGGACTATACAACAAGAAGACATAACAGTCATCAATATTTATGCCCCTAATCAGGGAGCACCAAAATATACCAAGCAACTACTAACAGAATTAAAGGGAGAAATTGACCAAAACACAATCATACTAGGGGACTTAAATACATCAGTGACAGCTATGGGTAGATCATCCAAACAGAAAATAAATAACGAAATAGCGGCCCTAAGTGACACATTAGATGAAATGGACATAATTGACATATATAGAGCATTTCATCCTAAAACTTCAGACTATACATTCTTTTCTAGTGTACATGGAACATTCTCAAGGATAGATCATATATTGGGACATAAAGTCAGCCTCAGCAAATTTAAGAAGATTGAAACATACCAAGCATATTCTCTGATCACAAGGCTTTGAAATTGGATATCAACTGCAAAAAGAAAGCAGGAAAAAACACAAACCCATGGAGATTAAACAACATACTTTTAAAGAATGACTGGGTCAAAGAAGAAATTAGAGAGATCAAAAGATACATAGAAACAAATGACAATGAAAATACATCCTACCAAAATTTTGGGATGCAGCGAAAGCAGTTTTAAGAGGGAAATTTATATCATTATGGGTTTATTTCAAGAAACAAGAAAAATCCCAAATAAATTACCTCATGTTACACCTTAAAGAACTAGAAAAAGAGGAACAAGTGAAACCCAAGGTCAGCAGAAGAAAGGAAATGACAAAAATCAGAGCAGAACTAAATGAAATAGAGAACAAAAAGACAATAGAAAACATTAATGTGACAAAGAGGTGGTTCTTTGAAAAGATTAACAAAATTGACAAACCCGTGGCTAGATTCACTAAGACAAAAAGCCAGAAGACACTAATTAACAAAATCAGAAATGAAAAAGGGGAAGTTATCACGGACACCACAGAAATACAAAGGATCATCCAAGAATACTATGAAGGACTATATGCCACCAAATTCAATAACCTAGAAGAAATGGACAAACTCTTAGAAACATATAGCCTTCCAAGGCTGACCCATGAAGAACTGGAAAATCTAAACAGACCGATCACTAGTAACAAAATTGAAACAGTCATCCAAAACCTTCCCAAAAGCAAAAGTCCGGGACCAGATGGCTTCACTAGTGAATTCTACCAAACCTTCAAAGAGGATCTAATACCAATCCTGCTCAAACTCTTCCAAAAAATTGAAGAAGAAACAGTACTCCCTAATTCATTTTATGAGGCCAACATTACCCTGATACCAAAACCTCGTCAGGACAACACAAAAAAAGAGAAGTACAGACCAATATCTCTGATGAATACAGATACAAAAATTCTAAACAAAATTCTAGCAAATCAAATGCAACAATGCATTAAAAAGATTATTCATCACGACCAAGTGGGGTTCATCCCCGGGGCACAAGCATGGTTCAACGTATGCAAATCCATCAATGTGATACATCACATAAACAAAATACAGGACAAAAATCATATGATTATATCAATTGATGCAGAAAAAGCATTTGACAAGATACAACATCCATTTATGATTACAACACTTAATAAAATAGGTATAGAAGGAAAATACCTTAACATAATAAAGACCATATATGACAAACCCTCAGCTAATCTCATAATTAACGGTGAAAAACTGAAGCCCTTTGCCCTACGTTCAGGAACACGACAGGGCTGTCCCCTATCACCTCTGCTTTTCAACATAGTGTTGGAAGTCCTCGCCAGAGCAATCAGGCAAGAGAAAGAAAGAAAAGGCATCCAAATTGGGAATGAAGAAGTTAAATTGTCACTCTTTGCAGATGACATGATGCTATATATAGAAAACCCTAAAGACTCCACCAAAAAGCTATTAGAAACAATCAACGAATACAGTAAAGTTGCCGGCTACAAAATCAACGTACAAAACTCCATTGCATTTCTATATACTAACAATGAAATCTCAGAAAAGGAATTAAAAAAATTCCTTTTTGCAATTGTAGCAAATAGAATAAAATACCTAGGAATAAACTTAACCAAGGATGTGAAAGACCTATATGCTGAAAACTACAAGACATTTTTAAAAGTAATTGAAGAAGGCTCAAAGAAATGGAAAGACATTCCGTGCCCATGGATTGGAAGTATCAACATAGTTAAAATGGCCATATTACCCAAAGCAATATACAGATTTAATGCAATCCCCATGAAAATCCCAATGGCATTTTTTAAAGAAACAGAACAAAAAATCATCAGATTTGTTTGGAACCACAAAAGACCCCGAATAGCCAAAGCAATCTTAAGAAAAAAGAACAATGCTGGAGGTATCACACTCCCTGACTTTAGCTTGTACTACAGAGCAACAATAATCAAAACAGCATGGTATTGGCAGAAAAACAGATACGTAGACTAATGGAATAGAATTGAGACCTCAGAAATAAAACCACGTAAATATGGACAGATGATTTTTGACAAAGAAGAAAAAAACATGCAATGGAGAAAAGACAGCCTCGTCAATAAATGGTGATGGGAGAATTGGAAAGCCACATGCAAAAGAATGAAGCTGGACTGCTGTCTGTCACCATGTACCAAAATTAATTCAAAATGTATCAAAGACTTAAGCATAAGACCTGACACAATAAACTGCATAGAAGAAAAACATAGATGCTAAACTTATGGACCTTAAGTTCAAAGAGCGTTTTATGAATTTGACTCCAAAGGCAAGGGAAGTAAAAGCTAAAATAAATGAATGGGATTATATGAAACTTAAAAGCTTCTGCACAGCAAAGAAACCATCAACAAAATAAAGAGGCAACCAACTGAATGGGAGAAGATTTTTGCAAACAGTGCCTCTGATAAGGGGCTAATATTCAAAATATACAAGGAACTCATGCAACTCAACAACAAAAAAACAAACAACCCAGTGGAAAAATGGGCAGATTACCTGAAGAGACATTTCTCCAAAGAGGATATGCAAATGGCAAATAGACATAAGAAAAATGCTCAACATCACTTATCATCAGAGAAATGCAAATAAAAACCACAATGAGGTATCACCTCACCCGAGTCAGCATGGCTATCATCAACAAGACAAATAGTAACAAGTGTTGGAGAGGCTGTGGAGAAAAAGGAACCCTCATACACTGTTGGTGGGAATGCAAACTGGTGCAGCCATTATGGAAGGCAGTGTAGAGGTTCCTCAAAAATTTATGAATATAATTACCATATGACCCAGCAATCCCTCTCCTGGGTATCTACCCAAAAAATCTGAAAACATTTATCCATAAAGACACGTGTGCTCCAATGTTCATTGCAGCTTTATTTAAGGTGGCCAAGACATGGAAACAACCAAAATGTCCTTCGATAGACGAATGGATAAATAAGTTGTGGTGTATATACACAATTGAATACTATTCGGCAGTAAGAAAATATGAAATAGGACCATTTGTGACAACATGGATGGATCTTGAGATTATAATGCTAAGCGAAATAAGTCAGACAGAAAAAGCAGAAAACCTTATGATTTCACTGGTATGTGGTATATAAAACAAAAACAACAAAAGAACAAGAGAAACAAATGAGAAACAAAAACTCATAGGCACAGATAATAGCTTAGTGGTTACCAGAGGGTAAGGGGGGTGGGGGGTGGGAGATGACGGTAAGGGGGATCAAATATATGGTGATGGAAGGAGAACTGAATCTGGCTGGTGAACACACAATGGGATTTATAGATGATGTAATACAGAATTGTACACCTGAAATCTATGTAACTTTACTAACAATTGTCACCCCAATTAACTTTAATTTAAAAAAATAATAAAAAAATAAATCAACAAACAACAAGTGCCGGTGACAATGTGGAGAAAAGGGAACCTTGTGCACTGTTGGTGAGATTGCAGATTTGTGGCCACTATGGAAAAGCAATATGGAGGTATCTCAAAAAACTGAAAATGGAACTACCTTATTACCCAGCAATTCCACTCCTAGTTATCTATCTGGAGAAATCCAAAACTCTAATTCTAAAAAAATTTATGCATCCCTTTTTATCGCAGCACTATACACAATAGCCAAGACATGGAAACAACCAAAAGGCTCATGTGTAAATTACTGGATTAAGAAACAGTGGTACATTTATACAATGGAGTATTATGCAGCCATAAAGAAGAATAAAATCTTACCATCTGCAACAATATGGGTGGAACTAGAGAACGTTATTTTAAGTGAAATAAGTCAGGTAGAGAAAGACAAATACCATATGATCTCACTTATATGTGGAATCTAAAGAAAAGAATAAATGAATGAACTAATCAGAGACAGTCTCAGGGACATAGAGGAAAAACTGAGGGTTGCTAGATGGGAGAGGGTGTGGGGATAAGGGGGAAGTGAGGGGATTAGAAAGCACAGTCGGTAACCACAAGATGGCCAGAGGGATATGAAAGTCAATATAGGGAATGTCATCAATCGTGTATAGATTTTGTAGGGTATCCGATGGACACTTGTCTCATTAGGGAGATCACCTCAGGGATGATGTAGATGCCTGATCACTATACTGTACATCTGAAGCTGAAGCTGAAGAATAATGAATGTCGACTACAATTTTATATATATACATATATATGCGGAGTACAGCATTAGGAATAGAGACAGTGGAAATATAATGGCTGTGTGTGATATCAGAGGGATGTTGGATGTGGGGTGCAGGGTTGGCACTGTGTAGAGGATATAAATAATAAATGTCTAACTATTACATTGTGTTGTGCACCTAAAACTAATTCAAAAAAGTTGAAAAGAAAAAAAAAAAAAAAAAAGAATACGTGAAGTTGCCAGAGAGGCTGTCCATCTGGAATGGTATCTCTAACTCAATAATTTAGTATAACTCTTCATGATTATAAATTCATAATTTCAGATAGAATCAAGAATTAAATATTATCAAAAAAACCTGAAGTACTAGGAGAATCTAAGTGCAAACATGAGTCTAATCATATGGTGAGGAAGATCTAAGCATAACCCAGAAATTATAACAGTGATTCTTAAGAATGGTGAAATATTCCCATCCAGGACCGATCAGATGCACATTGGATAGTTTTTATATGCTTTGGGATGGCATCAATAAGGAGTGCAGTCATTACCATGGAGAGGTGTTCTGGTTCTATTGTCAAATAGGAATATACATTTATCTCTGACTGTCTATAAAGTTTAGTAGAGAGTTAGAAAACTGACTTACTCATATGAATTAATATGGTGTCCATATCTTAAAAACAAAACAAAACAAACATTTGTTAAGTGACCTCAGGCCAAGTTGAGAGTCATGTTGATATCAGGAGTGTGGACAAAACTCACCTTCCCTGGTTGAGGTTGATTCTGAATTTAAAGGGTGTTTTTCATTCATAAATAAGTTGGCATCTCTTTGTATAGAGCTATAATACATTAAAAGAATATCTAAATTCTCATAAGATATTTTTACTTTAATCTTGGATGTTGGGAAATTATTTTGATAAGTATCTGCAGTCCACAAGGAGTACATTGTTATTAAAGAGAAGACACATTTGCCGGTAGTTTCCCTTAAAAGGATCCACATATTTTGGAGATTTAGGTGTAAATGATGTGGTTTAAACTTTAGGTATTGCTTGAAATTGGGATTAACTAAACTGAACACAGGGCCAATTTTTACCATTTCTGGGATCCTCTATTACCACAGTCAGGAGTGATTATGCTCAAAGGAAAAGCCAATGAAGCATCTGCAACAGAAGGCTGCACAGGGCATCATTATTACAGGGTAGGAAGAATTTCTACCGCAAATAAATTTTCACTAACTTCCATAGTCACTTGATCTTTTTCCTAATAGTAAATATCAATGTGAGCATGCTCAAAATTGAGTGTTAATTTTTATGTTAGGGTCCTTATTTGATTTATTAGTGGATCCAAAAATATCAGTATCCGTAGATTTATGTTTCTATATTTGTCAATATTTCTACAGAGTGGTTCTCTGGTATTTTTTGTTAGAGAAGATTCAATGATTTTTATGGTATTATAGCTTAATGGACAAAGGGAAATCGGGTATTTTATTTTCAAGTTTTGACTCTACATGAATTTAGAGTCTTCTTATGTCAAGAACTGTAAATATCATCTGCAAATATTGTGGAATGGGTGTCTTCTGAATGTGCAGAGTGAAGAAAGGACCTTGGAAGTCCCACAGGATTCATGCAGATATTCAGTCTATACTCTGAAGACCTGTTATCTTCACTTTTGGCACTGACAATTGCTTAATGTTTTGACAAGTTAGGGACTCAATGTGAAAGAAGGCCTGGTTCCACAATTTGTTTACAATGCAAGGATTTAGTTTCATAGGTCTGTGATCTGTAAATTCAACTGGTAATCATCTTTATGCTTTCTTTTTATTGATAAACCTTTTAACTGAAGTATAATATAGAGACTAAAAAAGGGATATACCAAAACTGTACAGTTCTATAAATTTTCACAAAGTAGAAGCATTTATGTATCCTTTAATCAAATCAAGGAAAGATAATGCTAAATTCCTTTGTGCCCTTTATCCACTATCTTAATCTCTGCTTTTGTTTTGGTAGTTTTTAATAAACTTTCTATTTGGCACAGTTTTTCATTTATAGAAAAATTGTGAAAATAGAACAGAGAATTCCAATATGCCTTACACACAGTTTACCATATTTTTAGCATCTTAAGTAAGTATGGTACATTTGTTACAATTAATGAGTTAGTGTCGATACAGTACGATTAACTAAAGACCATGCTCTATTCATATTTCCTTTATTTTTACTAAATGCTCTTTTTCTGTTTCACCACCTCATTCAAGTCGTCACATAGTGTATAGTTGTCATGGCTCTTTAAAGGCTCTTCTTGGATGTGGCAGTTTCTTAAGATATGTTCTTTTCTTTCATTTGATAAACTTGACAATTTTGGGAAGTATTTGTCAGGAATTTTATCAAAAAATCCCTCAATTGTAATGTGTATAGTGCTTTACTCATGATTACATTGGGTTATATACTTTTTTGGAGTTAGACCACAGAAGTGCCATTATCATCAGATCACATCAAGCGTACATTTTCATAACATTATCTCTGGGTGAGGTAGTGTTTGTCAGATTTTCCCATCCTACAGTTATTATTTTTCCCACTTTCCATACTGTACTCTTTGGAAGGAAATTACTATGTACAACCCATACCTAAGGATACATGACAAATCATTAAGTTGGACTTGATTAAAATTAAAACTGTTCTCTGTGAAAGATACTGTCAAGAAAATAAATAGACAAGCCACAAAATGGAAGAAAGTATTTATAAAAGACATATCTGGTGACGGAGTGGGATTCAAAATATAAAAACAAATTTTATATTTTGGGGAAAAAAAAACAAAAACTCTGTAATGAGGAAATAGCAATTTTTAAAATGGACAAAAGATCTGAATGGACACTTGACCAATTAAGGTATAAAGATGGCAAATAAGCATATGAAAAGATGCTCCAGATCATTTGTCATTAGACAATCGGAAATCAAAACAGCAACTTGCCATATGTACCTATCAGAACAGCTAACATATAAAAAAACCTGGCTATACCAAATGTTGGTGAGAATGTGGAGCTACAGAACCCTCATTCTTTACTGGTGGGATTGCAATATTGTACAACCACTTTGGAAAACAGTTATAGTTTCTTGCAAGGTTAAATATATTTTCCCATATGGTCCAGCAATTGTGCACCTGTGCATTTACTCAACTAATTTAAACTTACTTTCTCATAAAAATGTAATTGTGTATAGCAGCTTTATTCATATGACTAAAAACTGGAATCAGCTAAGATGTCCTTCAACAGGTGAATAGATACACAAACCGTGGTACAGCCATACAATGGAATATTATTCAGCATTAAAAAGGATGAGATACTAAGAACTTTGCTCTTCCCTAAGTACTCCTTAGAGAAAAAGTCTGCCTCTTGCATCTCTTTCAGCAGCAACCTACTGTATTATACTGGAGCCCTGTTGGTATGGTGTTAGGGTGTGAGGTTGGGGAGGCATTCTATAATCTTGTGATTAAATCTCAGTGTTCTTGTGGACCTGTGTCTCTGGGTTGTAACTTTCACTGTATCTCTGTAGTGCTAAATCCTTCACCCCCTCACAGAAAGGGATGCTGGAGGGGGCTGGAGCTTGAGGAAATTTCTTCCCTCAGTTGGGGTGAAACTCTCATTAAATCTTTTCCTCTAAAGAATAGGGCTTTCGATAGAGATTGTTCTGGGAATATTTCACAATGTTTACTTCCTCCGTCGCCCTGCCAGAGCCACAGGAAGATTGTTCTGGATCTTTACTACAAGAATCTGGTAGGGTTACCACATCCAGCAATTTATCAGAATGACCCTATTAATCTTTCTACCAGTTGCTAGCTTCAGAAGCTTCTGCTCTAAGTAATCAAATTTTGGTTGTGACTAAATTTGCCCGTCTCTTCCGATTTCAAGGTGGTGAATTGCTTTCACAACCTCCATTTTCTGATGGTCCAAGAAGAGTAATTGATTTTTTGGTGTGTTCAATGCTTTGTTTTTGTGAAAACAGGAAGGAATACTTCCAGAGTCTTTACATGCCAAATTGAAAAGGGACATCTCTTTTGACATGTTGTTTTATCCTTTTCTTTCCATGCTTCATTCTGGAATTATTTTATTTAGTTAGTTAGTTATTTTTGACATGTAATACAATTCAAAATTCTCTCCTCTCATTTGTCTAATCTGCCATTTAAGTTCATCTTGTATCTTACTGTTAGCTTTTGTTTTCCAGTTATAATATTTCCATTGATTCCTTGTTTTTCTCTGAAATCCTCTATCTTGTCACTTAAAAATCTTAAACATATCAATCACATTTATTTGAAAGTTCATGCATGACAACTCCAATATCTGGATTCCTTTGTTTCCATCACTATTGTTTGTTTTTTCTACTTGTTTCTTATGAATTTTTGCTATTTTTACATATCTTGATTGAATGCCAGACATTGAGTATTTTTTAAAAATCATTATGCTTCAAGTGCCTTGATTATGTTACCTTCCTTCAGAAATAATTAACTCTTGCTTTTTGGAGGCAGTTCAGGCACTGAAAATCTTTATTCAATTAGGTATTGAGACGATTGGAGGATGTACTTCAATCTGTGTGATCACCACATTATTCCGTTTTCCATTCCCACTAAGGCCTATTGCTTCCAAAGCCTTAAAAGTCAGTCATACTTGCCCTCTTTCTCGTGCATGGAACTCCAATTCTTTAATCCCAGCCACGATCCTGTAAAAAGCTCTAACACATTTTTTTTTTTTTTTTTTTTTTTTATCTCAGCGCCTATTTTAGAATTGACAAGTACCTCAAGGGAAAAGACAGAACTTGTCCAGGCTTCTATTGTTCCTATGATCTTGTTACCTTATCTCTTCACTGTCTTCTGAACTTCAACCAGATGATTTTGATATGTAGTTTTTCAAATACTGATTGTCTCAGAGTTGTCTCCACTGGGACAGTTGTTCTCAGAAAAGTTATTCTTCAGAAGCAGAAATTCTGTAGTAGTTATTTGTACAAACTGTGTCTTTAACAGTTTTACTCAGTAAAAAATATACATAAATAAAATTATATGTACAATAGTTGGTGTGTAAAATTGTAAAATGTACTCAAAATAATGAATTTTGAAAACAGATATTTATACAATATAATTGTTATTGGAAAGAATTGTTCAAATATCACTAGATCTCATGGGCCACAAATGCCTAAAGTGTCAAAGTGTCTGTAAAACTTGTCTCGTCAAGGTGGCAGTTATGTAAAAACTAGAACACAACTATTGTAGCAACACAAACATGTTTTTAGAGGCTTTGGGTGTGACTTTTAAAATATACCTCACTTTTTTGTTAACTTGTACATTTTCATTTTCCAAGACATTATCATTTGATTTTCAAAGCAGCTATGATCTCTTCTTATGAATTTCTCTGAGACATAATAGTTTTAAAATGAGGAAAATTAGACTTCTTAATGTAAATGTTTGCATATGACATATTTTTATATTATTTGAAAATTATATAATTTAAGCCATTAGGCTTACAACAATATATTTTGATAAATATAATCTCATCTCTTCTTTTCAGCCATGATGATAATTATAATGTGCATGACAGTACAATCACTATTCTAAAAATCAGTGGCCTTCTTCTAACATCTCAAAGCTTTTATCCCCCACTGTCTAATGATGTTCTACTTCTCTTTTTGATAACAATGTAGATTATTTCCTTGGCTAATGCTTAAATATTAAAACACAAAACGAATATAGGAGCCTTGTTAGTACTGGCATATGATATTATGTGAATAGTTTTATAACATATGAAAATGTTGAGCATGTCACAGATTCCTGTCATTTCTTTTGTCTATTTCTTTCTCCTTCAACAAACCCTCCAGCCTTTTACCTACCATTTTCAATGACAGTAATTTGTTTTCAATTCTCCAAGCAAAAATAGTATCGGTCGGGATTATTCATGTACTTTTTTTTTTTGCTATATTCAACTGACACAAGTCTTTATCTCAGAGGACTGATATTAGAATAATGTCCCAAATTGCTTTTCATAGCACCAAACACACTTTTTCTAATTTGCAGCAATTTCTGCTTATCATTACAAATTAACAATTTTCCACTCATATTTATGCACATAACTTCTACCATCTTCTATTTATTTGTATAAGAAGATTAAACAAAAAGTCTACCTTGTATAAAATGCAGTAAGTTTTTTCTTCCTCCAGTTATCATCCTTCCTCCTACCCTCTTAACTACAGTATACATTGTGAAAAGAGAAATATGAAACATCTTATTACTTAAAAAAAATGTAGCCTATGTAATTCTAAAAAAAAAATATTTTATATAGTTTATAATAAAAATTATAGGTACAGCAAATCAAAAACCACAGTGAAATTAAAATCCATGATCTACATATTACAATGGAACTAGAGGGGAGGAATAAAAAGGTAAATTTACTTGAACATCTATGCTAAGAAAAAAAGGTCAGAGAATGTAATTCTGAGTTTCTTTGCAACCAAACACAAAAAGAAAATACAATGTACTATATAGTTTTAATTATATAACAAAAAAAGCAGGTCTCATTAATGGTGGGCTTGTCTTTCTTCCTAGCACTGAATTCTAAGAGGAATGTGATGACCTACTTTGTGTTCTGGACATCAAACCATATATTAAAAATGATCCATATCAGCTATTTTGTTTACAAAAACACATTGAAGTTTTATTATGTACATGACAATTCTTAAATAAATCTTCAATAAATGTTGACTATGTAATGTTATCATAATCCTGTATGGATAATAATGGAAGTTAAAACCTGGTGTATATAGAATCCTTAATATTGAGTTACAACAATGCATGTCTAAATACTGACATAACTATTTCTGCTGAGTTTGATAGTGTAGATGATGAGAGACAATTCAAAGTTGCCAAAGGATACTTGGTGGACAGATATTATGTTTCCATCAATGAAATAAGATATACAATAGATATACGGGGGAAATGTTATTTAAACAATGTGTGAGTTTATGAATGTGGAAGCAGCTATCTATCCTTTCATTAACAGAGATAGTATCCCTATATAGTGGTGAGTTGTGGTGATACATGTGGAAGTTAACAATTTGTTTTTCTAAAAAATCTACCCTGGAAGTTTGATATATTTTCTTATTATCATGATGTTCCAAATCTTGCATTTAATTTAGTTTGTTACACTGTGGATTCTTTTAGACTTGGGGCATATGGAACAACAATAATTTTTATGGCTCCTTCCCCCTAAATCCTAGCTTTGAAGTACAATTGGCAGAAAATCAAGAATCATGAGCTAATTATAACAGAAACTAAAACTTCTGAATTTCTGCTGATAATAGTTCTGTAAATTCTGAATGAAGGACTGGAGTATTTTACTCTTTCCGCAATTTCTGTTCTGCCTCCTTCAATAGAAGATTTTTGGATTTGGGATGAGATTTCAGGGGAAATTCCTTTAGTAGCAACAATGAAAGAAGCAGGAAAGGTGTAGGAATCCAGAAAAGAAGCGTCTATGGATTCATAAGTTGGTTAAACCCTGGCAAGGACTTTTGCCCTTTTTAGCCCTAGACGCGGTGGGTATGACTTAGACACCTGAAATCTAAGAGCAGAATTGAGAAGCTGTCTTATACAGACAAGCAATCCTAAAGGCAGTCAAATCAGTGACATGCGTGGAGCTCAGTTTAACTAGAACTAAGAACGGGATCTGAACACAGTAACCACGGACCGGTTACGATTTACAGTTAGGCCTGAGCGGACACTCCTCTTTAACACAAACAAACGAATGAAAAGGCCAAAGTGAGGTCAAGAGCATAAAATTAAATTGTACAGATCGGAGGAGCATTTTTCATGCTGAGGTCAGAAACTAAGAGAGGGGAGACAAAGGGAGACAAAGTGAAGGGAATGATATGACATCTGTAGTCCACTCTTCAAATGCTAGCAGCATTTATCTGATACCAACAGGGAGAAACAAAACATCCCAAACTCTGATATTGGCTGCCAGGGTCCAGTTCTGGTTTGTTTTTGTTTTCCATCTCTGAGTCCTTTTTAAAATTATTTGCTGGTATCTATTCTGGGCTGAGAAAAAGAGCTCATATAGGGTTGGCTAGACACCTGTAGTTTTAGAAAGTTTCAATCTTAGATACTTGCTTCAGGCGTATGATTGTGCCAACTGGGGGTGAGTGGATTTTTTGGGCATTTTCTTTAAATTTCAAATCTGACACTTCTCTGATCTACTTGATATCTTTTCCCCTCATTTATCAATAACAAACAAATTTCTTTCTATTCTAGGTGATCTTAGCTAGGTTACTACATTGGTAACTACAATCACTATTATGTAATTTATGCCAATGCTGCAGTTTCCTGGTGCTTCATAGCAAAAGCATCTTTGGGCGAATGTTATTTTCAGCATTTGCTTTGGTCTGTCACCCATTTTTAATGTTACATAGTAAAACATTTGGACTGAGCATTTCCTCTATGTTCTCTCCTAGGGCTTAGTAAAATTATAAAAATCTTTACCTGGAATTCAATGCAAATTGATACAACCAGCCTGATAATTGATGGTTCTCCAAGGGGATGACTGCTTAAAAAGGAGCCTGTGGCTCATTATGACTGAAGACTTCACCAAGGAAGAAATGCAACCAATGCTATAGTTCTAATTATATTTATCTTAGTTATACCCATCTTGACTTTTAAAAATACTAATTACATAATACTAATATGGGCGTTAAAATGATTTTAAAAGTCATTTTTTTAAGTCATTTTTTAAATAAGCTGGGAATGACAAAGTTTGCCTCTATTTTATTATTTAGGACTTGCAATGAGGTTTTTAAATTTCTTGTATTATATCTTTAACTCAGAGGATTGCAACTGGTGGGGTTATATCTTGAATTCATAGATGATGGATTTCTACTTATGAATATACGATACTAAGTATTTCACTATTTATGCATTATTTGTACAAAGTGTCATTAAATCAAATGGATGTTATTCTAACTCTACTCTTGCCTCTCACTGTTTTTTGTTTGTTTGTTTGTTTTTCTGTAATGCTACGAGGATAGTGCCCACCACCCAGTAGGTGTTCATTAAATGGTAGACAAGTACACAACTGATCCCGATGGAGTGTTCTCCATTAGCTATGGCTTTGAGGAGTTTGAAGTACTTTTCTCCCTTCTGGGATAGCTGTATTTACTGCCTCTCACTGCTTTTGACTATGCTTTCTGTATGCCACCTATGCCTACAGGGTTAAGGTCTCACAATCCCAAGCAAAAGCAAGAAAACTTTCGTTCTTAGACAATAATACTTTTCAAAATAAAATAAAAGATTGATATCACCCAAGTATCTAAAATATTCTAGGCATTCATCATTTTACAGATAACAGATTCTAACATTTGTCATTTACATCAATGATAATTCTTAATCATTAGTACTAAAAATCTGTTGACAATAGGGGCACAATTATTGTAATCATGTTTTTGCTTTCATAAATATACTAACAAAATCTGCTAACCTTCATTTGTTCTATTTTGTATCATTTACAAGAAATTGGTGTCATTCAAGCATACTGTCAATAGAGGCCTATGGCAATTTTCTCATAGATATTTATTTGAACACTGCCTCTTCTGTTTTATCAAGAATTGTATGATTGATAAGTCCCTGCATTTTTAACTCATTGGAACATGTTTAATGTGAAGTGATCTTTGATATAGATTTACAATTTCTCTGCAACTTGCTGTAAATATAATTAAAAGGATCAATGAGTTCTTGTAGCTTTTATCAAGCGGGGTGTTGCTGGTTGTAGAGATCTTTTCATAATGATTAAAACAAATTATGGTCCTAAAAAGAAATAATGAGGGAAAAAAAAGAAACAAAAATTGCCTGAAACAATAATTTCTTGTTTTGATGAGTTAATAGGTCAAAGGAATAAGAGAACTGACTCCGGGTGGTGAACACATAATGCAATATATAGATGATGTATTATAGAAATGTTTACTTGAAACCTATATAATTTTACAAACCAATGTTACCCCAATAAATTCAATAAATACATTTAAAAAAAGAAACAAGCATCTGTTCTGATAATATTCTAGTTAATTATTCTAATTACTACTGATTTTCATGGAAAGAACATTTTATCTGATAAATTTTAAGTCATGTTGATCATAGCTTCCAATCATGTTACTTTTTTACTAAAAATATTTTCATATATTCCTGCTCACTGCACCCTCTATTGTAGACACCATTAACATCCTAACATGTTAAATGAGACTATATGACACACGAGTCACATTATTTACGCTGATTGTGCACCTTCTTTCTTAAACTTTCTGTAATTTTGTCCCATAACTAAAAGCCTTTGTCTTCTTTTTTGTTTCCTATACGTGTCTCCTTCTTGCTGTGTGTATTCTCTAACTTCTGTTTGTAGTTTACTTTGATTTCTTGAAAAACAGCTCAGTTGTCTAAACATGAATTCTCTTTTAAAATACCAGTTTCCAGTTCATAAATATTCTTATTATACGCCTTTTACAAATCAAATCAGGCATTAGGAAGTTGTTTTTAACAAATTTAGAATGCAGCAAATGTGGTATGTAGGTGGATGCTATTACTGGCAAAACACTTAATACCTGCTAATATCTAATTATTAAAAATACTGTTTCACATCACATAACTTTCTAAAATCATTTTAAAATATCCTAGTGCTTTTTCTGGAGATTGACCCCACTCATGTTTATGCAAAAGGACATGAAATCAGAAATTCCTATAATTTTTATTAAATTCAATAGTATTGTAAAGTAATCATGATATAAGAATATTTTTTGAGTTAATTATTGCTTAACTTAAAGGGATATTGATTAACACTGGAATAACGGAGATTGTTAACCTTGTTAAAAATTAATTTTCTATGTTAGAAAGTTAGAATGCATACTTTTTAATGAGAAATATATTAAGGTTTTATAAATGACTTGAAAAATCAATAGATGTTGTAAATTCTCACTTTTACTGTAATCAAGTTCAATAGAGCACATCACAATTTGAAGTATTTATTACCACAAATAAGGAAAACTTTATTCATGCTCTGAGTAAATGGAATAGGTAGAAGTTACAATAAACTTTCTGCTGGAATGATGTTATACCTACATATAAATGCATAGTATGCATTAGACATGCTGCCTAGATGGGAAATAGTTTCTGTGAAACCAAATGATGTCAACTTGTAAATAAAGTCATTTTCCTCCATGAACTTAAACTGTTCACAAAGTCAAAAAAATATAGAATATTGTAGAATAGTCACTTTCAGTTTTGCATTGTACAATATATGCCATATATATGGCTGATGTGGCAATAAAGAGTATGTCAAAGAGTTCACATTCTGTTGACATAATAATATAGAGATTTACAAGAATAAATAGACTAGGTTTTTTAACCAAGACCTATCCGTTTAATATAAATAAATGCGTGTGTCTTACAGAAATTTTTTTAAATAACTTCTGATTACTGACTTTCCTGATTATTCAACACCGTATTTGTTGTATAAAGTACACTGAAAAAACAAAACAAAAACACATTCACTGAAAGATAAATATTATAAATAATAATATTTGACTTATAAATATTTGACTATTCTGTATCCTACTGAGACAGGATAGTTACCGTGTCTCTGGGTAAACAGGGAGGTCCCTGGTGGAATAAGCAAAAGACAGCCATATCCTAAAACTCCAGGTTTTGAAATCACTCTTTCGCTCCAGGACAAAATGTAACAAGGCCTTGAGGTTAATCATAGAATTCCTTGTGGCCTGACAAATGGAGCAGATCTGATAGATAAGAGTGGATTACTTTGCTAATTCCTGTAGGATGGGCAAGCAGAACAAAGCTAGACGAATTTCATTAGAAGGCACCAGTTCCCTTCTTCAAAAAGCTCCCCTTCCTCAAACAGGCAAGGAAGGGAAGGTATAAAAGTGGTATAAAAGTAAGAGCTTTTGCCTCAGTCACGGGGCCAGCCCCATTTGGGATACCCTCCCGCTTGGGAGCTCTGACTCTTTGCTTTCAATAAACTATCCTGTTTTTAAAACTCTTTGCCTCTCCTGGGTCAGTGTTTCCATTCTTCGGTCTCACGAGACACGATCCCGGCCTGTACCCAGAAACTGCTGGCAGATCCAACATCATCTACATCATTTGTGGACTCATGGGAAAAGTATTCCTCCATCACTACTAAATTCATCTGTATCTGATTAAATCATTTCAGTTTCATGCTTACCTAGCTGTGCTTGTTTTTAAGCTGTTTATGTTGGTTGTTCTTTTTTACATAATTACACAATTTATAATGTAATGTTATATAATATAGTTATGTATTACATATTAATGTATATATTATGGCATATTACATATTATTTAATATAACATCAATATATAATATAAAGTTAATATATATTAAAAAATATAAACAAAACGTATGAGTGGAAAAACAAATATGAATATATATAAAGAAACTAGGATGGATTATTTCTGAAAACACAAACTAAGTTCACACTCTTACAAAGCAAGCTGAGACAATATCCTGGATCTTTTTATTTCTAGTCTGAACTTTATCTTATTAAATTAGGCTGCTGCTCACTAATTGAGAATGGAGATGGCTGATCTACTTATTTTCATGAAATTGCACATTAGACAAAACTTCCAAAGCTTAATGTTTGGGCTATTCTCTCAGCTTTTCTCATCATAGTGTTTTAAAATTTTCTAAAACACATATTGTATAGTTGGTCAGTAAATTTTGTGATATTAGCCTAGAAGGAAGTAAAGTGGACTGTTTTGTTACTTCTATTATTTTTCTTAACGACAATGGGAATCATGCAATATATTTATTTGAGACTGAATAAAACTATTGAAATGTAGCAAAATATTATGTTTCACATACTTCAACATGGACAGGTAATTATGCATACAAATTCATGACATGGAACTTTTACTTAATAGCATTTTTCTTCTGTTGAGGGCCCTACATGAAACAATAACTGTATTTATGTAATTGTGTAAGAGTCTTAAAGAAGAAAATTGTATCTAAATTTAAATTTGCTCATAATTGGTATCTTTCTTCAAAATTCTGTTTCTTATAGCTTTTATAATGAAAATTATAGTACCACATCAGGAATTACCATTTCGATCTATACATTTATAGATTTCAAAATAAGCTCTAAATATGGATTACTTTTTAAACTTAACAAGATGACATATTTAAGAAGAAAAAAAAATCCCTATGCTAGTTTTCATTTTCCAACTTGCTCTTGATGTCAACATCTCAAATATTACCTAAAAATTATTTTAAATGACTTTCATTTTGATGCTCCATTATTTTGAAACATACATGTGCTGCTACACATAATACTATGTATGCACATATGAAAGAAAACCTCACAATTCTAAGAAGTTGAAACAATGAAAGACACAGATGATCACTAGTCAGTAATAATTCAGTCATCCTAGTTATCATTATCAATCAATAATATCAAGCCAGTGTAACAAAGGTAGAGCTGTGATTAGCTTATTTGTTTATTTTTTGGTCAGGCCTCTATTTCTGCTTTTTTTTTCCAGTTACTATTGATGTTCAATATTATTTTATATTAGTTTCAGGTGTACAACATAGTGGATAGACATTTATATAATTTATACAGTGATCCCCCTGACTAGTCTAGTACCCACCTGGCACGATACATAGTTGTTGCAACATTATCGGCTATATTCTCTATGCTGTGTTCTACATCCCCATAATTATTTTGTAACTACCAATTTGTACTTCTTAATACTTTCACCTTTTTCACCCAGACCCCCAACCCCTGTTTCATCTAGCAATCATCAGTTTGTTGTCTGTATCTATAAGTGCATTTCTCTTTTGTTGGTTTGTTTTGTTCCTTAGATTCCACATATAAGTGAGATCATATGGTATTTGTCATTCTCAGTCTGACTTATTTCACTTAGCACAATACATTCTAGGTCCATCCATGTTATCAGAAAAGGGTAAGATTTCATTCTTTCTTATGGCTAAGTAATAATCCATTGTACATATGTCTATTGATGGGCACATAGGTTGCTTCCATATCTGGGCTATTGTAAATAGTGCTTCAGTGAACATAGGGGCACATATATCTTTTTGAATTAGTGTTTTGGGTTTCTTCAGATAAATACCCAACAGTGGAATTTCTGGGTCATAAAGTAGTTCTATCTTTAATTTTTTGATGAACCTCCAAACTGTGTTCTATAGTGGCTGCACCAATTTGAAACACCACCAGCAAAGTATGAGTGTTCCCTTTTCTGTGCATCCACCAACACTTGTTTTTTGTTCATTTATGGATGATAGCCATTTTGAGAGTTGTGAGGTGATATCTTGTTGGAGTTTTTACATGCATCACACTGATTAGTGACACTGAGCATTTTTTTCATATCTCTATTGGCCATCTTTGTGTGTCCTTTTTGGAGAAATGTCTGTTCAGATCCTCTGCCAATTTGTTAATTATGTTATGTATTTTTTTGGTATTGAGTTGTATGAAGTTTTTTTTATAAATTTTGGATATTAATTACTTACCAGATGTATCACTGGTGAATATCTTCTCCCATTCAATAGGCTGTCTTTTCGTTTTGTTGATGGTTTCCTTTGCTGTGCAAAAACTTTTTAGTTCGATGCGGTCCCACTTGTTTATTTTTTCTTTTGCTTCCCTTGGAGATATAGGAGGTCTGACAATTAAATTTGCAAACTTGTTGCAACCATGTTGCTAACCCTTTTTGACATCAGAGGGATTGTTCATTATGAATTTGTACCAACTGGACAAACAGTTTACCAAGTTTACTATTTGGAAGTGCTGAAAATGCTGTGTGAAAAAGTTAGATGAACTGAACTTTTTGCCAACAACTCATGGCTCTTGCATCACGACAATGCACCAGCTCACATGGCACTGTCTGTGAGGGAGTTTTGAGCCAGTGAACAAATAACTGTATTGGAACACTCTCCCTGCTCAACTGATCTGGCCCCCAATCACTTCTTTATTTACTCAAAGAGAAAGGAAATATTGAAAGGAAGACATTTTGATGATATTCAGGACATCAAGGGTAATACGACGACAGCTCTGATGGCCATTCCAGTAAAAGAGTTCCAAAATGCTTTGAAGGGTGAATTAGGCATTGGCATCTGTTCATAGCTTTCCAAGGGGAGTACTTTAGAGGTGACTATTCTGGTATTCAGCAATGAGGTTTGTAGCACTTTTTCTAGGATGAGTTCACGAACTTAATTGTCATACCTCACATCAGAAAAAATATTACTGAGAGAAATGTCAGAGAGTTTACTGTCTATGTTCGCTTCTAGAATTATGGTTTGGGGTGTTACATTTACATCTTTAATCCATTTTGAGTTCATTCTTGTGTATGGAGTAAGAAGGTGGTCCAGTTTCTTTTTCTTTTTTTTTTTTTTTTTTGCTTTCATCTGCCTAGTTTTCCCAACACCATTTATTGAATAGCCTGTTTTTACCCCATTGTATGTTCTTGCCTCCTTTGTCATAGATTAAACGACCATATAGGCGTGGGTTTATTTCTGGGATCTCTATTCCTTCCCATTGATCTATGTGTCTGTTTTTATGCCGGTATCAAACCATTCTTTCTTTCTCTCTCTCTCTCTCTCTCTCTCTCTCTCTCTCTCTCTCTCTCTCTCTCTCTCTCTCTTTCCATTCCATGCTCTTTTGATTACTATACCCATGTAGTATAGTTTGATATCAGGCAGCATGATACATGCAGTTTTCTTCTTCTTTCTCAAGACTATTGTGGTTATTAGGGCTCTTTTGTGCTTTCATACAAATTTCAAGATTATTTGTTCTAGTTCTGTGAAAAAAACACCATTGGTATTTTGCTAGGGATTGCATTGAATCTATAGATTGCTTTGGGGAGTATTGACATTTTTTTTCTTTTACCTTTTTTTTTTTTTTTTTTTTTTTTGCCGTTCCTGGCTTCATTTAATTATCATTAAAAATTCCCAGAAGTAGAACGACTGTTTCTAAGTGCTCTAACCTAAAGGATTTAACATTACATTGAACAATACTTTGTTCAGTCCCCTCTGGAAAATGGGATTTCTAAAACTTAGGCTTGATTAGGTAATATTGCTGCAGAGTGTTCTTTTTAAAACCCCTTATTATCTACTATTTTCTATTTGATACTATTAATATAGACAGTATTTCTTTAGATTCATCTAATCATTGTCATTCATTCTATTTGTTCAACATTCTATCTTGCATTCTAGACTGCTCTTCTAGAATTATTTTCTCTCGATTTATTTTCTTAAATCACTATAGTGTTCTTCTTTAGTTTTAACTTTGTTGTTGCTGTTGTTGTTGTCTTAATCTGTGACTTTTTTTTTTTTTTTCACTTTTGTTCCTGAAATTTAGGTATGTTGAGAGTACAATTCTCATTGAATGTTTTGTTTTTCCTCAGATTATGTCTTTCTGGGCCTGTGATTCTTTTACAATGGATCTGTCTTTTCTTACTGCCTTGATGTCCATGTAGTTTTATGTAGATTTATTTTTTTTATTCTTCTTGAGCTATTTTGTTTTTCCTGAAGATATGATTTCACATATTTTATCAATTTTAGGTAATTATCAATTTAAATACCGTATTAATTTTTGAGAAAATACAACAACCATGTTTTCAATATTAAGTTATTATGTGTTCTTTTGGTTGAATTCAATTTTGTTTTTCTTTTCCAGAATTTGCTGTACTAAAAATAGTTTCTTTAATATTTAGTTTCTCTTTTTTAACTAGAATTTTCTCTCTTCTACTTTCTAATTTATCTGCTCTGATATATTTTCAAGTTTTCTCCCATTCACCAATTTTTTTTGATGAGTTTATAATTTCAGGGTTAAAAGGGTCTTTTACAGTCACCATACACACATACACTTCTTAAAAAATAATCATTCACTCCACTCTAAATGTTCTTTCCCCCCAAACTCATTAACAAATAACTCTCTTGAAAGCTTGCTAATAAACAAATCCAAAGGACTTTATTTAGTCTGCAGTGTGGAGAATGCTCTTGAGGCAAATTTGGCCACCCTTCGTTATCTCACCCTCCAGACACTAACTACCTTGACTTTTGTTGAAGGTACACCCTCCTGACCCACTTATCTCTTTAACTACTTGTGTTTTCTTTCCTTTGCTAAAGCTTCACTATGCTATAAATTCTCCCATCTTCAGCCCACGAATTCTTTCACATGTCATTCCTATTCATGTTATTAGACACAATCTTTATTCTGAAAACTATAATCTAGCTTCCGGATCTGAGTTGAAAACTGTCTGTAGATATCTATATCTGTGTGTCTCACCATCCTCTTAGTTATTCTTTCAGAGTGTTTGAATTTCAATGATAGCAATTAAAATTTTCCAAAGAGCAAATCCTTTCTCTTACATTTATTATTTCAATAGTCAATTATTTTTATTTTGGCACTAGACTGTGTATGGAACATTTATGATTTTGCCTGACCTGTATTTTTCTCTATGTATTGAGACTCCCTCTAGACATTCTGGCCAAAGGGGTGAATAAATGATCCAGACTAGACTGACAGAAATCTCCACTGGGGTTTAAAAAATTGGATATGGGAGGAAAGAGGGTTTTGTTTTTTGCTTGTCTTTCATTGAAAGAAAGTCTATACAAGTTTAAGCTCAGACCTTCTAGTACAAGCTAACTCACAGAGTGAAAGGTTGGGGTGATATGGCAGGAGAGAATGAAGTTTAAGTTGCTAATTCTCCCTATGGCTAGCCACTAACTGGCCTCTCCCATATTTTTAGCTGGGGAATAAAATTAAGCAATTGTAAACAGGGTTCTTTTTCATGCAAAGCAATGATGCTCTAAAATAACAAAAAGTCTTAATTTTTTTTCTTGTTTTTGAGAATCTAGAGAACATTGCCTCTCTTCTCATAAAATCCTCTGTGCATATATTGTTATATAATTTGCAACCGCTGATTCCCAAATTCAGCCCTCTTGAATTGGAGGCCTATTCTTCATTTCAATTCTAAAATGAAATATGATGAATTCATTTGGTGATGCCATAGAGTTTAGGCCACATTATTAAACAATGTTTATGAAACTGCTGCATGGCTCTTGTTCCTATACTAGGAATAATATAATGATTTACATGGAGTTATAAATAAGTAAAATTTTGGCTAGTATTCTTAGAGACAGTTTGATTGTCTTTTCCAGAAATTATATTGACATTTTCATTGCTGAAACATTAAGCACTGGCTTCCAGGTGCTAATCTAAACAGAAATGAATTCCTCCTGCCAGAAAGTGGTTTACAGTGTCCTTCCTAATGTGTTAGTTTATGAATTTGGAGCTGACTTTCTTTCCAGAGACAATGCAGCCCATGTGGTAAGTTTAGAGAGAAAAAGAACTGCAATATCTGAAAGTCATACCTACTATACTGTAGAGAATATTGGAGGAAGGAAAGCTTCTAATATTAAATTAATTTATTGCCTTAGTGTATACACTATAAACTTTGAGCATGTGCATGTACAAAGACTGATACTTATTTTCAATGTCCTAAAGTAGAAAGCAGATACCACAGCATAAAGCAGAAACAGAAACAGAAGAGGTACATGTGTGAGTGAATTTGACTACATTTTCAACATTACTATAGAAATTGTTGCATTATTTCGCATGGGGGAAACCAGACTTTCATTAGAGAACAAACTCCGTACTCTACAATGCACAACATAGATTGAGTAAACCTTCGTTTATTAGTTTTTATTACAGTGTAGGATTAATCATGAACAACAAATCTTTTTATTTCTTTAACAAGGCTCAAGTTTAAAAACCTCACTCTAGAGAGTGAAATGTCTGAGCCTAGTACATCCAAATTATCAAATTGATAGTGCCTTGAACAAGAAATGTCAGGTAAATAATTTTCATTTTATATTTTAACAGGAATTTTTACAAGTATAATAACTAGTGCTCTGAAAGCACACACACACAAAAGGAAATTTTGGCAACTGTCCCGGGTTGGGGGGGACTCTAAATTGTTATTACATCTGTTTTATTAAGGTATAGCTCAGCCTAATAAAAGTACTACATGTCAAATGCTGATACATTTCAAAGTATTTAAAAAAAAAAGGAAAGAAGAAAGGAAAGAAGGAAGGAAGGAAGGAAGGAAGGAAGGAAGGAAGGAAGGAAGGAAGGAAGGAAGGAAGGAAGGAAGGAAGGGAGAAAAAAAAAAAAAAGCAGAACTAAACGTATGACATATCCTGGCTCATTTCCACACAAATACAATAAAGAAGATATGTGAGCAATAATATCACCATCACTCCTTGTATGACAATGCTGAAGATGTTTTAAAGGGGGCTTGGCTTCTTAACAATTTTAATATGCTTCCTCAGAGCTTTAATTAGCTGGCGATTCAAGTAGTAGCAGACAGCTAGCTGCATCTCTTTTCTTGAATTGAAGTGACACTAATTAAATTCCAGAAGGAAAACATTTGCCTTCGAGCACCCTTAATCAGTCATCTTTGCTTAGCAAAATAATAATAATAAATAACAATAATTAATAATAATTTGATTAATATGGAGTCTGATGGCCTGAAAATAATATAAATAGGAATATTTGTACTTGTGAAACATTGATGAACTAATTATTCATTAAGGAAAATTTTAATTTCTCAACCAATCATCATAGGCATACAATTTTGCTTAAGAAGAATCTAGGTTAGGACTAGCTCAAGGAATTCTAATATAATATTAGTGTTTTCTTTGGATATTTTCTGCACACATATTTTTAAATATGTATAGCAAATATAATAGAATTATTAATGTGTTCTTAAGCATTATACTTACATGAACACACATACAACAAAAAAATTTTCTGGATTTCTTTAAAAATGCCATTATCCAAGATGATGGCTTACATTCATATTAGTTATAATATCTATAGACTATAACAAAGATTCAATGAAAATATATACAGCTAGCCCACAACATACCAAGTAAATTTTTCTTAGCAAAATTAAAACTTTATCAACTCGTTGTTTTAAAGAATCACTTATTTCTTAAAAAGGAGATGATATGTTATTTATTTCACATTTATAGTTATACAAATAAAGATCTACTACCAAAACTGCAAAACATTGTTTTGCTATGAGATATCTTTGGCTATCATTTCCTTCCTAGACTCATCTCTTTTTTTCTTTTTCTTTTCAGAAAAATGTCAATGTCCTTCTGGGATTCTGCTCTTCTAAGCGCTGCTGACCAGGCAGCAGGATATTGGACCCAATGCTGTAGTCACAGCTTGGAAAATAAGACTTGCTTTCTTGTCAAGTAGGATTTGTGGCTCAGAGACACTAGTTGTGATCTTGAACTAGAAATTGATATAAAACTTGAGCTACGAAAGTCACATTGGTCCATTACAAGGAAAAACAAAATCAATAAAAGCAAGATGATGTGCACAGGAATAGAAGAAATGATACAGGCATGTGAATTAAATAGACATTAGAGTTGCAGAAACATAAAGAAATTAAGAGAAAGAAAGAGATAATAACACTTATTTTTTTTGTAGTTCTTTAGGACTGTTACTGCCTTCTCTTCCTTCTTCTGTTTTTTCATGAGCTTGTTCGGTACTCTTTCTTTTCCCCTCTTCTTTCTTTCCCTCCTTGATTTCTTTCTCCCTCCCTCTCTCCCTCCTTCCCTCCTTTCCTCCTTCTTCTCTCCCTCTCTCCCTCCCTCCCTGCCCCCCTTCCTCTCTCGGTCCATCCATCCCTCCCTCCCTCTCTCTCTCTCCATCAATGCTCTGCCTGAAAGTTCTATTATGTCATTGTTATTTTAAACTATATTCACATACGGTGCCCAGACATTTGGCCAAACATTATTCTATGTCTGTGAGGGTATTTCTTCATGAAAGCAAATTAGTATTCCTTTTCAATAGGTCTCTTTTACTTTATATTTTTCCTCTATTTATTTTTTTCTTTTCGGTGCTCTTTTTCCTAGACTGGCTTACCTTTTATCCACTGTCCCTAATGCCTTTAATTTATTTTGTTCTTCTGTGCTCAATGACATCTTAATTAATGGGCCTTACTTGTTTAAAGGACTCCACAGAACATGAATGATGAGATTCATTTAAGGTACCTAGCATCTCTAGTACCAGTTTTTCAGGTAATTACGGTTCCCCACCCTTTTCCTTTAGGTCAGGCTATTGCCCAAACTTTCTAATCTAAACAAAATAACTGCAAGTTTCTTTTTTTTCCCTGTGCTTCATATTCTCTGCACTATTTCTGATACAATGATGTATTTTTATTGTATATGAAAAATTCTTCACATGACTATGTCTTCCCTCATGCAATGAGGGAACTTATATCATTTTTTCTAGCTAACTGTTCCAAAGTTTTCAATGCTGTTCATTTTTATTAATTTTCAATTACTATTTTTCTCAATTGCTCTGCATCCTATTTCATCAATAATAGTATCACGGTCTCCATTTTGACAGTTGTTCAGCAGCAGACTAGCAAAATGTATTGGTTTCTAAAGTGCAGTAAATGCAAGATGTTTTATTAGGGTACAAGTTGAAAGTGTTAGAATACCACACAATTGTTTTTATCAGAATTTAAACAAATATTTATTATTTATGATAGTTTATTTTAACATTTTTGATTAGTTTCAGGTGCACAAAACAATGTAATAGTTAGACATTTATCTGTTTATATCCCTCACACACTGATTATCCCCCTCCCCCCATCTACTACCCCTCTGACATTGCACACAGCCATTACATTTCCACTGTCTCTATTCCTAATGCTATACTCTGCTTCTTGGAACTATATATATAAAATTGTAGTTGACATTCATTATCATTCAGCTTCAGCTTCAGGTGTACAGTGCAGTGATCAGGCATCTACATAATCCCTGAGACAAGTGTCCATCGGATACCCTACAAAATCTTAACAACATTATTGATTACATTCCCCAAATTTACTTTCATATCCCCGTGGCAATCTTATGGGACTGCTTTCTTATCCCCTCACCGTCCCCCTTATCCCCACCCTCTCTCCTATCTAGCAACCCTCAGTTTTTCCTCTGTGTCTCTGAGATTGTTTCTGATTAGTTCATTAATTTATTCTTTTCTTTAGATTCCACATATAAGTGAGATCATATGGTATTTGTCTTTCTTTGCCTGACTTATTGCACTTAGCATAATGTTCTCTAGGTCCATCCATACTGTTGCAAATGGTAAGATTTTATTCTTCTTTATGGCTGCGTAATACTGCATTGCATAAATGTACCACAGTTTCTTAATCCAGTCATCTACCCATGGGTATTTCAGTTGTTTCCATGTCTTGACTATTGCGTATAGTGCTGCAATAAACATAGGGGTGCACAAATTTTTTTGAATTAGAGTTTTGGATTTCTCCAGATAGATACCCAGGGTGGAATTGCTGGGTCATAAGGTAGTTCCATTTTCAGATTTTTGAGATACCTCCATACTGTTTTCCATAGTGGCTGCACCAATCTGCAATCCCACCAACAGTGCACAAGAGTTCCCTTCTCTCCACATCCTCACCAGCAGTTGTTTGTTGATTTATTGACGATAGCCATTTTGACTGGAGTGAGGTGGAATCTCATTGTGGTTTTTATCTGCATTCCTCTAATGATTAATGAGGTTGAGCATTTTTTCATATGTCTGTTTGCCATCTGTATGTCCTTTTCAGAACAAATGTCTCTTCATGTCCTCTGTCCATTTTTTAATTGGGTTGTTTGTTCTTTTGGAGGTGAGTTGAGTGAGTTTTTTAATAAATTTGTGATATTAACCCCTTATCGGATATATCATTGGCAAATATCTTTTCCCATTCAGTCGGATCCTTTTTTGTTTTATTGATGGTTTCCTTTGCTGTGAAAAAACTTTTTAGTTTGATGTAATCCCACATGTTTGCTTCTCTCTTACTTCCCTTGCCCGAGGAGATATATCAGTAAAAATCTGACTCCAGGTAATGTCTGTAAACTTTCTTCCTATATTTTCTTCTAGGAACTTCATGGTTTCAGATCTTACACTTAAGTCTATAAGCCATTTTGAATTTATTCTTGTATATGGTGTAAGGGAGTGGTCCAGCTTCAGTTTTTTTGCATGTGTCTGTCCGGGTTTCCCAGCACCATTTATTGAATAGACTGTCTTTACCGCACCATAAATTCTTGCTTCCATTGTCGTAGATTAAATGACCATGTAGGCCTAGATTTATTTCTGGGCTCTCTATTCTGTTCCATTGGTCTATGTGACTGTTTTTATGCCAGTACCATGCTGTTTTGAATACTGTAGCCTTGTAGTATAATTTGATGTCAGGTATTGTTATACCTCCCACTTTTTTCTTATTTCTCAAGATTGCTGAGGCTATCCAGGGTCTTTTATGGTTCCATATAAATTTTAGGATTATATATTCTATTTCTGTGAAAAATGTCCTTGGTAGATTGATAGGAATTGTATTGAATTTGTATATTGCCTTGGGCAGTATGGACATTTTAATTACATTAATTCTTCCTATCCAAGAGGATGGTATGTGTTTCCATCTATTTGTATCCTCTTTAATTTCTCTCTTCAGTGTCTATTTGTGATAGTTAATTTTATGTGTCAAATTGACTGGGCCACAGGGTGCCCAGACATTTGGCCAAACATTATATTCTGTGTCTGTGTGGGTGTTTCTTCATGAAAGTAACACTTCAATCAGTAAAGTAAAGCAGATTGCCCTCCCTAAAATGCGTAGATCTCATTCAATCAATAGAAATCTGAATAGAAAAGGCTGAGCCAGAAGGAACTTCTTTTATCTGACTTCCTGAGCTGGATGGAACATTAGACTTTTGGGGGCTTCAGACTCAGACTGCAGTATCAGCTATTCTTCAGTCTCAAGCCTGCCAGCTGTCAGACTAGAATTTACACCATCAATTCAGCTGGGTCTCAGGCTTTTGGACTTACATATAAATTATGACTGAATATTACTGCTATGTGCCCTCAAATTAATTTTATTTATGATATTCATGTGTTTGTTGATTATTGCTTTATTCTCCAGGCTTTGGAGCTTGAATTTCACTCCACTTATGGAATTAAGTATATTTCTTGACTGCTGTCTGCTTTCATTACTTCTTTTGTAAACGGAGATAAATTAGTGTCTATTTCAGGCTATTGATGATTAGAAAATTAAGTGCAAAGTTTAAAAAGAAGTGCTTAGCACATAATAAACACTCCATCAGTATTACCAATTATTATTATATCCCTCAAACCGTAAGCAGTATTTAAGTCTTTTTTTCATTACATCTTCCTTACTGCTCTTTGGTCAGAGATTGGTTAATGTCACCCATTCTTATATCAGTTAACTTCAGCAAGGCTTATTTTTTATGGAGTTTTCTTTTTTTATCCTATAAAATAATTATAAGTTTAATTTATCTTTCCAATATTCTACCATTAGATGTCACTGTATTAATGACAGCATGTATGTTTCATTTAGTTTAAGGGTAACATCCTGTTAACACATAGGTAAGCATTTTAAATCCAAGGTATAAAGCGTAAGTGTCAAACAACTTATATTCACCTTCTTATCATATAAAAACACTGGAGATACGGAGATAAATAAAATTAAAAAAAAGATCCATGGTCATAAGCAGTTCAACACACAGTGGGAAAGACAAAGACATTAAAGAGCAGTATAATGTAGTCCAAGTACTTTTCTTCCCCCGTCAGCACTATCAACCATCAGAATTAAGCAGTTTTTGTTTGCTGCTTTTCTTGAACTTTTCTTCTGTGAAGGCTTTTGCTGCATTGGTGTCCTTTTCTGCTGCCCCAAACTCTGATGTGTATCACCCTCTTTTCTCTGTCTGAAAGTTGCAGTGTTAATTAATGGGATAGAGGGAAGCACTTTCTCAACATAAACCAGCAAAGAGCTGAAGTACAGTGAGTCTCTCTTCCTCTTTCTCCTTATACCATTATTCTTCCACCAAGACTATCAGAACAGTCTATTTATGGATATAAATATTTTATATAAATATGTATATAATATTTTCATCAATGTTTGGACACCATTTTAGGAGGGAATTACATTGTAATTACATTGTAATTCCCTCCTGAAGCACTTGATAAACTGAATTCTGAGTCTCTACCTTAAGATAGACTATCAACCATAATTTTTTTGTTTGTTTTACTGAAAAATTAGACATCTATGATCACACATTTTAACTCTGTTGTCTTAAGTTTTATCACAACTTAAAGCACAATTATGTCTCCACCATTTGGGGAGTAGATTTTTTAGTAAGGAGTTATCAATAGCATTCATATTGCCACAATCTATGAACAGTTGAAGCCCTGTCTTGTAGAAATTCTCTATGATATTTGACATGATTGGGCTAGTCCTGCTTCATTAAAACTCCTTCCTAATTCACTTGCAGGAAACAGTGTTCTTGGCTTCCCTTAGGAAAGAATTCAAGTGTGAGACAGACAGAAGAACAAAAGTAGTTCATTGTGAGACAGTCCACTCCACAGGCAGAGTAGAGGTCGCTCTTAGGCAAGACATGGCCCCAACCCTCCTTATGGCTGTAGTTTTTATTAGTTAAGCTTTTTAATATGGGGACAAGGGGGAGGAATATTTTGATTAGTTCATGGAAGGGGTGGACTTTTCTGGGAATTTGAAATACACTCCTTCCTTGTACTGATATGGTCCTCTCTGGAGGTGTCACGGTGCTGCTGGGCGTGTCATTTAGCATTGAGATGAAATGTGTTTCACCAAAAATAAGACCTAGCTGGACAATCAGCTCTAATATGTCTTTTGGAGCAAAAAGTAATATAAGACCCGGTATTATATTATATTATATTATATTATATTATATTATACCCAGTCTTATCTTACTATTTTACTTATAGTAAAATACTTTTTTTTTACGTTTTAGTTTTTACTATTTTACTTATATTATATTATACCCAGTTTTATTTTTCTATAAGTAAAATAGTAAAATAAGACTGGGTCTTATATTAATTTTTGCTCCAAAAGACGCGTTAGAGCTGATTTTCAGGCTAGGTCTTATTTTCGGGGAAACAGGTATTACAATGACCATATAATGAGGCTGGAGGTCACTTAACAGTGAATATTGTAGCCATCTTGGTCTTGGCCGGTTCTAGCTGGTTTTCTTATCACATCTTAATTTATGGTCATTTACCTTGAACTGATGGTTAGTGGTTTTTCTTGGATGCCCTGCCCCTTGACCTATCTCAACTCTATGGAACCTTTCTCTTCTTATGTAATCCTTTCTCTATGATCATTTATTCTATAACTGTGAGCTGTGTGCTTTCAAAACAAAGCCCACTAAAATGTGTGCTTTTCTAAAATCTACCTTTGGCTGGTTGCTCTCTTTTCTTGCTCATCCTCTTTTCAATAACTAACTCATTTGCCTTTATGCTTCCATAGATATATAAGCACATATCTTTCTTTACACTAAATTGAACTACATATGTTTACATGGCTATATTTCTCACTAGAATGCAAGTTTCTTTGGGAAAGGGACTTCATTATATTCATCTTTGTATCCTTATCACTCAGTTTGTTGTTAAGTACACAGAATGGGCAATAAATTTTGTTGAAGCAAATTAAACTGAACTACTGTAGAGATAAGCCAGAGAGAGAAAGTCCACAATTTAAAACTTTCTATAGGAAAGAAATGAATTATTTCCACGAAAAAAAATTAACCGCTGAAAATATTTTGAAAAAGAAAAGAGTAACAAATGGGAATAATGTAATTTTTCAAATACATGAGATAGCTAAGTGGGCAGAATTTTCATGATTCAAGACAATGAAATTTACTAAAATGTCTTCCACCTTGGTTACTTTTTTTCTCTCTAATTTTACAATCCTCTCTTTCAATCATTCTAATGAATCAGGAATATTTTTTAAAAGATTTGGGTTAAGGTATGATTTTGAGTGTATGGAAGTTTAACATTATATAATTGCAGAGTTTTCTATGCATGCATTACAGAGTAAATAAAATATTGGCTAGCAGCTAGAGCATAATAGATCAGGTTGACAATGAAAAACTATTTAATGAATTTACACAAGTGAATTTACCCAAGTGAGATTTTTTTTCAGGTGAAAATATGGGAAAATTGAGCCAAATTCTCATTATATGTCTCAGGATATTTAAGATTACTTACACTCCAGATAAATAAGAATATTAAGATTACTCCTTTAGGCTAAGTTGAAGTAAATGAGTGAATAAGCAAGTTTTCCCTAACTTTTAAGCACATTTCTGAAATTACAGAATTTGCAGATAGAAATAAATTTAAAAGGCAGGGCCTCTGGCCTTCATTATAAAAGAACCAAGTAAATTAACTGGGAACACAGCAGGGTTTTATTATCAAGGAAGATATTAGGTCAACGTCTTTTTAAACACAATTTTGGAATCTGTGAGTTCACTAGAAGGCAAAGTGAAAAATATATTTGACTGTCAAAGAGAAGCATTCATTAACACTTGTTGGTTCTCTAATATGTTCTTTCATTTCTTTTTCTCTTCCTCTCTTCGGCACTGACTCTTAACATTTTCTACTTAGTACAAAGGGTTAGGAATATAGTAGTCTTGAAAAGGAATATAGGAATTAGATTTAATTATCTTTTATTTAAGGGATAATTAACCAGTGTGTGAACTGATTTAGTTCTTCACCATTCATTTCATGTACAAATTATTTCCTTCCCCCACCACACCCAGTTTTACTATTGCCAGCCACTCTACAATAATGAAGTAGGCAAAATATGTTTTGTCAAGGTGCTCATGGGATAAATGGTCATATTTTCTGAATGTGTTCACAGTTAACTCCAACATTTACCAAGGGATGAGAATGGCTGGCGACTGAAGCAAACAAATACTTAATGAATTGTAATTGGTATAATAGTAATATGAAAAGCATATTTCCCTATTTTTTTAATTATCATATAATTGACATACAATATTATTTTAGTTTCAGATGTACATCAGAGTGATTTGATATTTACATACATTACAAAATGACCCCCCATAATGCAAGTTACTGTTATCATAATAAAGTTATTATAATATTATTCACTATATTCCCTAAGCTATACATTATATCCCCATGACTTATTTATTTCATAAATAAGTTTGTATTCTTAATCCCTTCACCTGTTTTACCTTCCCTCCCCAACCCCTATGGTAACCAACAATTGTTTCCTACATCTATAAATGTGCTTTTATTTTGGATTAATTTAAATTTTATAAATGACTATATGCATTTTGTGTTAAATATCTACATAGCATTGATAAAGAAATGCTTATATAAAATGAAATTTCTCAATAAGGGCTACAATGATAATTGTTATTTTTAGGGGCCATTACAATGTTTTAACCTCATATGAGTTTATGATGGATTTAAGTTTTACATTTAATTTGTTGTTTGTTTTCAACAATGTCATATTTAACATTTTCAACTTTTGAGGGGAATGCTGAGTGTACCAAAAAAGTTATATTTTCTTATCAGATTCATACAGACTAGAAATCTTACCTTCTTTCAAGATTTATTAATGACTTAAAGGAATGAAGCAATTAAGGGGCTAAGACAGAGCAAGAGATCTGGATGATCTGGACAACACTGAAGGCATCTTTTCCAGATCTGAAAGGCTGGAGAACCCTGAAGGCATTTTTTTTTGCATTAATCAAATGTTGTTCGCTCCAGGAAAGATAAATTCTCTAAATGAATTATGTGAAGTATTGTATCAAAAGAGGGCAAATCTTTATGTTCTAAAACAATCTTTATTTTATACCCCAGAAAATTGTAGTATGGCTTTTGTGAGTCTTCATGGAACTATACACTGTAAATACATAGATTTAGGCTTTACTTCTAATAAATAATTCTTAATTCAGACTCCTGTCAAATGTTATTGGTCTGTTACCTAAAGTTACTTTTCATGGTAAGAGAAGATAAGACCCATGAGTATCCCACCATTCCTCACAAAGGGAGTCAGATTGCTGGCCAACTGCTGACTCTATTCTCTCCAAATACACCTAAATGTTTAGTTCAAAAGTCATCATAAAAGAACATAACAGGAGAGCATATAGTAATTTCACATACTATGGCAAAGATTCAAATTCTAGGGAGCTTGGTAATAATGCTGCAAAGCAAAGCTTTGAGAGGCACATGTGGCCAACATATAGAATTAAAGGCATAGTGATTGTTATATTTTTGTTGAGGAAAATTCCTATCATCAAAAAATTAACCATTTTAATGTTTTAAAGAGTAATTAACTACCAAAGCTCTAATAAGGTAAATATTTCCAATTATTAAAAAAAAAAAAAAATTATCCCAGTTGTAAACAATAAAACAGTGATACAGATTATGATGAGGTCTATTTAAAAAGTTAGAAATCCTTTTTGCACAGAGCACACCAGAATTTTGCTCATTGGTTTGTTTTTGCTAATCATTTATACCTATGAGAGAGCATGCTGTTTTTTGTAATTTTTAAACTCACAGTTAGCCTTAACATACATATTTGAGTCTGAATATTATGATATCCTGAGCTTCCTGGGTTATCATATTTTGGGGCCATAAAACCTTATGTGCTTTGCTTTGCTTTTCCTTTCCTATTTCTTCTTTCTTTTCCACTCTGTCTCTTACCTTTCAGTCTTCTTATTCCTTTACTTGCTTCCTTATTATTCATTTGAATAAGAGTTTCTATTTCTGATAATGCCCATTTCTATTTATAGTATTGATTAGAGCAAACTAAAATCTGAATAAGCAAGAGACCTTGATATACCACTATGTCACAACCTCACTTTCCTCATGCTAACATGAGAACATACAGTACAGTATTACTAAAATCCCCTCTAGTCTAAATATTCTAAAAGTTTTGGAAAATGTACACTTTCAAAATGCTGATGCGATAATATAATGTTGGGACTGGACATTAAAAGTGACAGCATTTGATAAATCTATTAAGTAAATAGATAAATAGAAAATACATGGAATTGTTTGAAGAAAACTAATGATTCCATAAAGAGCTTTGGATATATTGAGTCAACCTGGGGAACAAAAACAAAATCAAGTAGGCAATTTATCAGTATATCCATGTCCAATTAATTTGATGCTTTTATTCTAGTTTTTAAATGCATCCAGATTTAATGAGACACTTTTATAAAAATTATACTTTTTGGCTGCTCAAAGAGAGGGATTTATTATAGTAATATTATTTAACTGCTAATAATTTATTTTTTATTGAATTTCCTAATATGCTAATTATCTGATATATCCCAGCATTGTGCTAATTGCTTCATAGACATTAACTCACTTAATTCTTACAGTGGCCCTGTGAGATGCAGAGAATTTTATTTTTCTGACTTCACTTAAAATACAGATATTTCAAATCATTCTAGTATTCATTTGCCAGCTCTTTTAAATGGAAAATATCACTTTCAAACAACATTTTCCTTAAAAACTGTATATTTATGTGTTCTGGGCAAGATAACATGGTAGGTAGATGCTTACCACTACCCCTGATCACATTAAAATTACAACTAAATTATAGAAAAATCAACCTTGAGAATAATCTCATCACTAGCTGAACAGAACCCCTATAAATAAGGCTATAAAGAGAGGCCATGTTAAGATTAGTAGGAGGGGCGGAGATGTGAAACGTGCTGGCCTGACACCCACCTATAGTGGCTGACCACACACAACCCATACAAGGGACACTCCTGGAGCACACAGTGCACATGATCAGGGAGACTGTGCCACTGGGCCACATAGGACACATACTACATAAGGCACCCAGAAAAGACTGAGAGACATAGAAGATCTATATAATATTTAGAAACAAACAGAGAGAGGCAGCCAAAATGAGGAAGAAAAGAAACATGTCCCAAATGAGAAACCAGGAGCAAAATCCATAAAAAGCACTAAACAAAATGGAGGCAAACAATCTACCAGGAACAGAATTCAAAACACTGGTTATAAGGATGCCCAAGGAACTTAGAACTTGAACAATGAGATAGTAAGCATAAAAAAAGGACATAGAAACCATAAAAAAAAAAAAGTCAGAAATAAAAATTACAATAACTGTAAAGAAGAATGCACTAGAAGGAATTAATAGCAGATTAGATGAAGAAGATCAAGTCAGCAATTTGGAAGACAAGGTAGCAGAAAACACCTACTAATCGGAACAGGAAAAGGAAAAAACGATAGTTTAAGGGATTTCTAGGACAATGTCAAGCATAACGACATTCACATCATAGGAGTACCAGAAAGAGAAGAGAGAAAGCAAGGGATTGAGAATCTATTTTAAGAAATAAGGAGTGAACACTTCCATAACCTGTCAAAAAATAACTAACTAACTAAATAAATAAAATAAAATAAAATAGACATACAAGCCCAGAAAGCACAGAGAATCCGAAACAAGATGAGTCCAAACAGGCCCATATCAAGATACATTATAATTAAAGTGGCAAATGTTAAAGACAACGAGAAAATCCTAAAAATAAGAGAAAGACAAATAGTTACTTAAAAGGGAGCTCCCGTAAGTCTGTCAGCTATTATCTCAACAGAAATTTTGAAGACCAGAAGGGATTGGCACGGAATATTCAAAGTGATGAAAATTACAGACCTACAACAAAGACCCAGCAAAGCTTTCATTTAAAATTGAAGGACAGATAAAGAGCTTCCCAGACAAGAAAAAGCTAAAGAAATTCATTTCCACCAAGCAAGTACTACAAGAAATGTTAAAGGGACTCCTTTAAGAAAAAGAAGGGAGGAAGAAATAATGTAACTATGAATAATAAAATGGCAATAACTATGTACCTATTAATAATCACTTTAAATGTAAATGGATTCAATGCTCCAATGAAAAGACATGGGGTAGGTGAATGAATAAGAAAACAAAACCCACACATATGCTGTCTACAAGAGTCCCACTTCAGATCAAAAGATACACATATAGTGAGAGTAAAGAAATGGAAAAAGATATTTCACACAGATAAAAATGAAACAAAAACAAAACAAACGAACAAAAAACACCTGGGGTAGCAATACTTAGACAAACAAACTTTAAAACAAAGACTGTAATAACAGACAAAGAAGGGTATTGCATAATGATAAAGGGATCAATCCAACAAGAAGATATAACCCTAGTAAACATCTATGCACCTAACATAGAACACCTAAACATATAAAGGAAAGATTGATTGACATAAAAGAAGAGACTGACAGTTATACAGTCATAGTAGGGGACTTTCACACCTCTTTGACATGAACGAACATATCTTCCAGAGAGGAAATCAGCAAAGAAACAACAGGCTTAAATAACACACTAGACCAGATTGGATTTAATTGAAATTTTAGAGCATTCCATCCCAAAGCAGCAAAATATACATTCTGTTCAAGTGCACATGGAATATTTTCCAAAATACACCACATGTTAGGCCACAAAACAAGTCTCAATAAATTCAAGAGATTGAAATCATATCAAGTGTCTCCAATTACAATGATATCAAACTAGAAATCAATTACAAGAAAAAAACTGAAAAACACACAAACACATGGAGGCTAAATAACATGCTACTAAACAATGAATGGGTGAACAATGAGATCAAGGAAGAAGTGAAAAGATACCTTGAGACAAATGAAAATGGAAACACAATGACCCAAATCTCTAAGGCACAGTGAAAGCAGTCCTAGGAGGGAAATTCATAGCAATACAGGCCTACCTCAAGAAAGAAAATCTCATATATAAACAATCTAATCTTACACTTAAAAGAACTAGAAAAAGAATATCAAACAAAGCCCAAAATAGTAAGAGGAGAGGAAATAAATAAAGAGTGGAAATAAATGAAATAGAGTCTAAAAAAAAAAGCAAAATATCAATAAAATCAGGAGCTAGTTCTTTGAAAAGATAAACAAAATTGATAAACCTTGAGCCAGATTCATTAAGAAAAAAAGAGAGAGGACACAAATAAATGAAATCAGAAATGACAGAGGAGAAGCGATAACTGACACCACAGAAATACCAAAAAAAATTATAAGAAAATACTATGAGCAATTATACACCAACAAATTGGACAATCTGGAAGAAATGGATAAATTTCTAGAAACACGCAATTCCAAGATTGAATTGAATCAAGAATAAGAAAATCTGAACCAACCCATTACTACTGATGAAATCAAATCAGCAATCAAAAAGCTCCCAACAAATAAATGTCCTGGACTGAATGGCTTCACAGATGAATTTTACAAAACATTCAAAGAATTAACACCTATTTTTCTCAAACTATTCAAAATATTCAAAAGGAGAAAAAGTTCCCAAGCTCATTCTATGAGGCCACCATTATTCTCCGTTTAAAATCAGACATTACAAGAAAAGAAAACTATATGCCAATACTTCTGATAAATACACATGCAAAAATCCTCAACAAAATATTAGCAAACCAAATTCAACAATACATTAAAAATATTATACACCATGCTCAAGAGGGATTTACTCCTGGGATGCAAGTTTGGTTCAATATTCTCAAATCAACTAATGTGATACACCGCATAAAGAAAATGAAAATTAAAAATCCTATGATCATATAAATAGAGGTAGAAAAAGCATTTGACAAAATCCAGCATCCATTTATAATAAAAACTCTCAGTAAAGTGGGATTAGAGGGAACATATCTCAATATAATAAAGGCCATATTTGACAAACCCATAGCTAACATCATACTCAATGGGGAAAAGCTAAAAGAATTTTCCTTAAAATCAGGAACAAGACAAAGATATCCACTTTCACCACTTTATTCAACATAGTATTGGAAGTCCTAGCCACAGCAATCAAAGTAAAAGAAATAAAAAGTATCCAATTTGAAAGGAAAAAGTAAAACTGTCATTACTTGTAGATGACATGATACTATATAGAGAGAAACCTAAAGGTTCCACTAAAAATTTATTAAAACTGATAAATGAATTCAGTAAAGTAGCAGGATATAAAGTTGATATCCAGAAATCGATTGCATTTTTACACATCAATATTGAGCTGTCAGAGAGAGAAGAAAAAAAAATTAACAAAAAAAAAAAAATCCCATTTACAATTTCATCAAAAAACAAAAAAATACCTAGGAATAAATTTAATCAAGAAAGTAAAAGACCTGTACTTGGAAAATTATAAGACATTGATGAAAAAAAATGTGGAAGATGCAAATAAATGGAAGCATATACTGTGCTCATGGATAGGAAGAATTAACATCGTTAAAATGTCCATAGTACCCAAAGCAATATATAGAATCAACACAATCTTTATCAAAATATCAGTGGCATTTCCCACATAACTAGAACAAATAACCCTAAAATTTATATAGAACCATAAAAGACCCCAAATACCTGTAGCAATTTTGGGAAAGAACAACATAGGAGATATCATGTTACCTGATATCCAACTATACTACAAAGCTTCAGTAATCAAATTGGTATGGTACTGGCATAGAAACAGACACATAGATCAATGAAACAGAATAGAGAATCCAGAAATAAGCCCATGCCTATAGGGTAATTTAATTTATGACAACGAAGGCAAGAAAATATAATAGGGTAAAAAAATTCTTTACAATAAATGGTGTTGAGAAAACATGCAAAAAGGTGAAACTGGACCACCTTCTTATACCATATAGAAGAATAAACTCAAAATGGATTAAAGATTTGAATGTAAGACCTGAAACCATAAAACTCCCAGAAGAAACCATAGGCAATAAACTCTCTGACATTTCTCTTAGTGATATTTTTTTCTGATAGAACTTCTTTGGCAAGGGAAACAAAAGAAAAAACAAACAAGTGGGATTATATCAAAGTAAAAAGTTTTTGCACAACATAGGAAACCATCAACAAAATGAAACAGCCTACTGAATGGAGAAGATATTCTCCAATGATACATCTGAAAAGGGGTTAATATCCAAAATTTATTTAAAAATTCATACAACTCAACCCCAAAAACCTCCAAACAATCAAATTAAAAAATGAGCAGGAGACCTGAATAGACATTTCTTCAAAGAGAACATACATATGGCCAACAGACATATGAAAAGATGCTCAATATCACTAATCATCAGAGAAATGCAAATTAAAACAACAATGAGATATTACCTCACACTTATCAGAATGGCTGTCATCAGTAAATCAACAAACAAACAAGTTTTGGAGAGGATTTTGAAAAAAGAACCCTTGTTCACTGTTGGTGGGACTGCAAAATGATGCAGCCACTATGCAAAACAGTTTGACAGTTCCACAAAAAATTGAAAATAGGACTATCTTATCACCCAGCAATTCCATTTCTGGATATTTATCTGAAGAAATCCAAAACACTAATTCAAAAACATATATGCACCACTATGTTCACTGCAGCATTATTTACAATAGCCAAGATATGGAAGCAATCCACATGCCCATTAACAGACAATTGGATAAAGAAGAGGCTGTACATTCTAACTGGTGTGAGGTGATATCTCATTGTGGTTTTCATTTGCATTTCTTCTGATAATTAGTGATGTTGAGCATCTTTTCATATGTTCATTGGTCATCTGTATGTCCTCTTTGGAGAAATGTCTCTTCAGGTCCTCTGCCCATTTTTTAATTGGATTGTTTTTTTTGTTGTTGAGTTGTATGAGTTCCTTATATATTTTGGATATTAGCCCCTTATCAAAGGTGTTGTACGCAAAAATCTTCCCCTATTTGGTTGGTTGCCTGTTTATTTTGTTGATGGTTTCTTTTGCTGTGCAGAAGCTTTTTAGTTTGATATAGTCCCATTCATTTATTTTAGCTTTTACTTCCCTTACCTTTGAGGTCAAATTCATAAAATCCTCTTCTTCGAACCCAAGGTCCATAAGTTTAGTACCTATGTTTTCTTCTAAGCAGTTTATTGTTTCAGGTTTTATGTTTAGGTCTTTGATCCATTTTGCTTTTGGTACACGGTGACATATAACAGTCTAGTTTCATTCTTTTGCACGTGGCTTTCCAATTCCCCTAAAGAACCATTTTTTAAAGAGGCTTTCTTTTCTCCATTGTATGTTTTCGTTTCCCTGTCAAAAATTATCCGTCCATATTTGTGTGGGTTTATTTCCGGGTTTTCAATTCTATTTCATTGGTCTGTGTGTCTGTTTTTCTGCCAATACCATGCTGTTTTGATTATTGTTCTGCAGTATAAACTGAAGTCAGGGAGTGTGATACCTCCAGCATTGTTCTTTTTTTTTAGGATTGTTTTGGCTATTCAGGGTCTTTTGTGATTCCATACAAATCTGATGATATTTTAATTCTATTTCTTTAAAAAGTGCCATCAACAAGACAAATCATAATAAGTGTTGGAGAGGCTGTAGAGAAAAAGGAACCCTCATACACTGTTGGTGGGAATGCAGATTGGTGTAGCCGCTATGGAAAGCCGTGTGGAGGCTCCTCAAAAAATTAAGACTAGAATTACCATATGACCCAGCAATCTGTCTCCTGGGTATCTACCCAAAAAATCTGAAAACACTTATCCGTAAAGATATATGTGCTCTGATGTTCATTGCAGCTTTATTTACAGTGGCCAAGACATGGGAACAACCAAAGTGTCCTTTGATAGATGATTGGATAAAGAAAATGTGGTATATATACACAATGGAATACTATTCTGCCATAAGAAAAGATGAAATAATGCCATTTGCGACAATATGGATGGATCTTGAGATTATTATGCTAAGTGAAATAAGTCAGTCAGAAAAAGTAGAAACATATGATTTCACTGATATGTGGTATATAAAACTGAAAACAACAAAGGAATAAGACAAACAAATGAAGAAACAAAAACTCATAGACAGACAATTGCTTAGTGGTTACCAGAGGGTAAGGAGGAAGGGTGATGGTAGATGAGGGTAAAAGGGATCAAATATACGGTGATGGAAAGAGAACTGACTCTGGTTGGTGAACACACAATGTGACATATAGATGATGTAATACAGAATTGTACACCTGAAATCTATGTAAATTTACTAACAATTGTCACCCTAATAGACTTTAATTTTTAAAAAAAGGTGGTACATACAGTGTTTCCCCCAAAATGAGACCTAGCCAGACCATCAGCTCTAATGTATATTTTGAAACAAAAATTAATATAAAACCCAGTTTTATTTTAATATAATATAAGACCCGGTCTTATATAATATAATATAATAAAATATAAGACTGAGTCTTATATTAAATTTTGCTCCAAAAGATGCATTAGCGCTGATGGTCTGGCTAGGTCTTATTTTCGGGGAAACACAGTGTATACAGAAGAATATACTCAGCCATAAAAAATGAAATCTTCTCATTTGCGACTACATGGATGGACCCAGAGGGTATTATGCTAAGTGAAATAAATCAGACAGACACAAATACCACATGATCTCACTTATATGTGAAACTTAAAGAACAAAATAAACCAAAACACCAATCAGAAACAGACTTACAGGCACAGAGAAAAAACTGATGGTTACCATATGGGTGGAGGTTTGGGGGGCTGGGTGAAATAGGTGAAGGGATTAAGAAGTACAAGTTGATAGTTACAAAATAGTTAAGGGGATATGAAGTACAGCATAGGGAATACAGTCAATAATATTGCAAGAACTACGTAATTAGTGCCAGGTGGATACTAGACTTACTGGGGGCATCACTTCCTAAATTATATAAATTTCTAACCACTATGCTATACACCTAAAACTAGTATAAAATAATATTGAATGTCAATGATAATTGAAACATTTAAAAAAGTTAAAAATAAGATATAATCATTTCTCTGGTTTTGGGATACAATTTTTAAAAACTGCATATTTATTAATATGTTACAAAGCATCAGAAGCATTTTCCTTCTTAGAATCACTTTTACAGGAAATACATACACTTTTAAAGTAAGGAGTATAAAACATTTTAATAAAACTCAATTAAATGTTGTTTGGAAGTATTTTTAATCATGTAAAGACACAAAGTTAGGTTTGAAAATAGCTTTGACAATATACTGTTTTAATATCATATACAGTTTGGAATAACATATACCAAATAGTCACAGATAGAGATTATTTTAGTTTACTGTGCATCTATAGAAATGATCTCATATGAACTTTTATGCAAATACTGCTACGTTGTCAGTGATGGTAATATAGATGTCTAATTAAAATGTAGATTTAAGAATTTTAAGTATAATATGTTGAAGCAAGGGCATTTTTATGATATGATTTCTTTTATGATAATGATGCTGAACTGTAAGTCAGAAACATGCTGTTTTGTCTTTGCACTGAAACTAACTTGCTGCAGGACTGTGAATCACTTAACATTTCTAAATTTCATTTTAATAATTTCCTTAATCACCTCTATCATTATATAATCTCAGTGTAATAAAAACTGGAACTCTATTTTGATAATCTAATTCAGATCTACACTTTTAGCAATAGGTAAACTGAAAACCATGAAACTCAAAAACTTCCCTGGGAAACATAGTAAAAAGCCAATGTAAGCCCAGAATATAGCTGTATTACTTCAGGGATCTTTATACGTGTCCTTGGTCACTCAGGTATATAAATGTTGCAGTGAATTTCATCTTTTATGAAAACAACGCAAGTGCATGCAGTCCAAATAATGAAAGTAAATGACTTCTGTAATAATAGAAAAATATATCTCAACATAATTATGAAACATAATAATCTAGCAGTAATAGAATAGCCAGTACCAGAAGACATGAACTCTGAATGAAAAAATTATGGGACTATCTTTATGTATATATACACACTATGCAGTTGATCCAATGGAGAAATATTTTGACGTGTTTTTGTGCACATATAAAAATGAAAGTTCCAAATATAAAAATCTAAAATTCCACTTTCCTCCAGAGGAAATTATTCCTCTACTTAATGATACATTTTATGAATATTTTCTTTTGTAATGCTGGCATCAATTCACATTCCTATTAAGCATATGTATATATTACCATTTAATGATGTTAAAAAAATAATCATACATTAGTGTCAGGGTGACTGCTTTTGTGCCTGGAGCAATATGACAATTATATGGCCAAATAAACTGAACAAACAAGAAATTAAAATCACAAATCGAGCAAAACCAATTTTGGAAGAGATTTTAACATATTTGAGTGAGTTATACACGATTTCAAGTACAATCAAGTCCTAATGTGTAAAAGATGGCTATAAAAATTAAAATAAAACCCCTCCTATACATTCTATATAATACACAACATTACAATTGAAGGAACAGTCTTTTCAAGGTCACCCAACTAGACTGTAATAAACAATCATTAAGGTGTTTGTGGACGTATTTACCATTGTTCTGATTTTCAAGCAAGCCAAAACTTCATTAAACTAAAGGCAATTAATTTTAACGTGCTTCAAATTGCAACTAATGAATCTACAAGATTCATTACCAGTAAAGGTCACAGGACTAACTAGATTCCTGGATTTGTCTTTATCCCTAGTTGTATGACTGACTGAGTTGAACATCGGGAGGTCTATCACGAGGCAATCACACTACCACCCAGCAACAAGGCCGCAGCAAAGCACTCTAATGGAAGTGTCAGAGTGGGTTTTATGGGCCATGTGCATCATATTAAGCTCCAATTTCTTTTTCTAATGATTTCACTCTTTTGTGAAAAAGTTTACTTACATAGCAAAGTGCCCTGTGCTTCTTAACATAAGAAAGGGAATAAACATCTTCTATCTTAACTCACATATTTATGCATTGTTTCTAAAATCCACTGAGAAAAAAATAATGATTTATTTTTATGGGTCAACAAAAGTACCAAAAACAGCTTATAATCATGGATAGTATAGACAGAATGTGCCATATTGAAATCAGTGAAAAATACCATGTAAATAAATCATCTTGTGGCCACAGTAGCTGAGATGGCATTGAAAAGTATCACATTATATTTTAGTATGCATTTGTGTGTTCCTTCATTAATGTTTATATTCATTTATTTGTTCCCCCATTCATTTTTGAGCAATTATTTGTTAAATAATTGTGGAACAGAAAATATTGTAAATGGTGGTAGGAATAAGAAAATACAAATAAAATGAGCTCTCCTCTAAAGAAATTTAGATCAGGTGAATAAAGTAAGGTAAAGTAAATATTCCAAGTACATACTAATAAAGTGTCATGACAACTCCTATCAAAGAAGCCTTCCAGAGCACAATGGAACCACTAATGAATATTTGATAGATGTAACAAATCCTGATAAAAGTGTGATTTAAAAAAGACATCTATTCTCACCTAGTAATTTCCCACTGAAGCATTGGTCTATTCTGACCTGCTAGGACTTACCCAAAGTTTAAAGTGTGTAAAGTGTGTAAAGTGTGTGTGTGTGTGTGTGTCTGCGCACACGTGCTCAATATAGTCCTGTTCACATTTATAACATGGCATTTTGAAGTTATGAGACAAGATTTAGAGAGAAAAGTATAAAGCCTATTGAATAATACTCACAATCAATTATGAGTCTTTGAATTAAAGCTTTAGTATTATTGACAGAAAGGAGGTAATATACAACAGTGGAAAGAGAAGAACAGTCAGAACTTGTGAGGACTCCTAACAGGATTCCCAGGAGTCCAATGGGCACATGGAAATGGAGCTCGTGTAAAGATATTGGTCATCATTTCCATCTTTAATCAGAAGGAGTGAAACTTAGTTTTGTGAATTTCAAGTAATAAATTTGTAATTATATATATTTTTGTCTCAGTGAATATCCAACATCTTCATTCAGAGTAACTAAAATACTAAAATTTTATGATTTAAAATTTACAAAACACAGTAAACGTAAAAGAAATGTGAATAAACTCAAATAATTTTTCTTTTCAACATATAATTCTGAAACTATTAAAGCTTAAAATTGGGCTAAGTCTTATGATAACCCTGTGTTAAAATATGGCCTGAAAAAAAAGAGAATATTGCACAAGAATATGCACAAGAATCGACGAGAGTAACAAATATCTGTTGTAAAGAAGCGAAAGAGAAAATAATTTCAAGAAATATACGGTCAGTGGTTTCAAATGTTTTGTATTGGTCAAATAAGAAAGGACTAAACAATTCAATGCACATTTTATAACAAAGAAGAGACCATAGTTTTATTTAAATGTTGCAAGTAGAAGCCAAATTCCCAAATGTCTAGCATATAGTAGAAGTGAGAAAGTGATCACAGAGACAGTAATTTATACTGTAGAAAATCTGGCTGAAAAGGGAAGGTGGCCAGGGAGTAGCTTGAAAAGTTTATGGTTAAGCAATGTGTTGTACTTTGGATATTTTAGTTTTAAGTATATTTCAAACATCAACAGGCTTTTCAGCTGCTAACAAAGAATCCAGGGAAAAGGGAGGGATTGCAAATGTGGAAGAGAAGAGGAAATTATGATTGAGCCCAGAATAAATCCCAGAATAAATGGAAGTGAACAAATAAGGATCTGAAGCAAAGAATGGAGCCTTAAAAGATTAGAGGGGAAAAGATAAGAGATACCATGTTTCCCCCCAAATAAGACCTAACCGGAAAATAAGCCCTAGCATGATTTTTCAGGATGACATCCCCTGAGCATAAGACCTAATGCGTCTTTTGGAGCAAACCTCAATATAAACACCCGGTATGTAGATAACGTGGCAAATTTTTTAAATAATACCTGCCTAGAAAATTGCTGTTTAAAGTCATATTTTCATTGTTGATTTGTCCATTGGACGTGCATGGAATTCAGAATTATTTAAGTGCAAATTCTTGCTACTCTTTACTGAGTGACCTAGAGTAAATGACATCTATGAAAATGTGTCATTTGAACGACTGAGACAATAATTGCCACCTTACATAGTTCCTGAGATAATTAAACAAGACAATGTTTGCAAACATATTAGGTAGAGTGTGTGGCAAAATCAAAAGTGCTTCGCAAATGCCTGTTTTTCTCCTAGTAGGACACAAGTGAAACACGTATTTTATTTTTTCAGGGAATGGACCTTAGATTGCTGAAGGAAATACTCTACAGTACTTTCATTATAATGTGCTCTTTTACTCACATAAAATGTATTCAAACTAGAAAAACAAATTATTTCCCCCTATTAGTAACTCTCTTAAATGAACATAATGGAACAAGAAGTTACATAAAATAATAAACGTGTTTTTAATTATTTATTTATTTTTGTATATTCGGTGCAAATGATGGATGGTGCAACACAAGAATGCATCCTAAATTATGCCTAAATTAATATCAGAAATTTTACTGCATTAATCTTTTTCAAAAATAGCTGGTTGCAGTTATCTAGGTCCCCTCCCATTATACTTCAGTCTTATTTAAAGCAAGCCTGATTTGAAGAAGAAAAATCACAGCTATGCCTTCCTGGCAGGATTTTCAAATGATGGAAACAAAGAATAAAACTTGAATACAAAGCTTCTGCACAGCAAAGTAAACCATCAACAGCATAAAAAGGCAACATACTGAATGGGAGAAAGTAATTGCAAATAATATATCTGATAAGGGGCTAATATCCAAAATATATAAAGAACTCATACAACTCAATAGCAATCTGATTTTAAAATGTGCAGTAGACTTGAATACACATTTTTCCAAAGAAGACATACAGATGGCCAACGGGTACGCAAAAATATGTTCATGTTCAACATCATTAATCACAAGGGAAATGCAACTCAAAGCCCCAATGAGATATTATCACCTCATACCTGTTAAAATGACTATTATCAAAAAGTCAAGAAATAACAAGTGCGGTGAGGACGTGAAGAAAAGACAACCTTCGTACATTGTGAGTGGGAATATAAATTCATGCAGCCACTATGGAAAACAGTATGGCGGTTCTCCAAGAAATTAAACATAGAACTACCATATGATACAACTATTCCAATTCTGGTTATTCATCCAAAGAAAACCAAAACCACTAATTTGAAAAAATATATGCAACCCTATCACCAGTAAAATCACCTTTCTAAAATTCTCCAGTCTCTTCTCATTAATTATTAAATAAAATATATATTTCCCAGCATTGTATGTTAGGACTTTCATGATCAATCTCTCCTAACCATTTTTAGGACCTCAAATATTGCCATTCTTCACCCATATACATTATACTTCAGTAATATGGAACTACTTCCTATTCTTCAAATTTATTCTGCTGTCTCCTGTAACCATTCCCTTCATGCTTTTTGAAATTTCCTCCACTGTACTATATCATTTGCTCTCCTAACTCCCTGTAGGAAATTGAAATTTTCTTGAAGACAAGAATTTTATCTTATTAAACTTTTTTATTTTTATTTTGTCCTTATAGTCTTTGACACATAGCGAACCCTTTTTATTGAATGCATGGAAAGAATGAAGGCATGGAAAAACAGATCTAAGAATGGATAAAAGAAAGCTGCCACTCAGGTTGGAATGAGGCGATACTACACTATATATCAAATTAGGTCAGGCTTATATGTCTTATTTTTGTTTAGTTAAAACTTATTCTTAACCAGTGCCCTTGTCATTAACGCCCTTAAAATCATAACTTGTTTATTAAATATTCTAAATTTCAATCAGAGATATTTGTCCATTTCTTTTTATCACTAAATTATCTATAGCTCCATAGGCAATAGGCTATTCCTGGCCCTCTCCTGTTGGGGTAGGTTAGCAAGAATGTATCAGGCATGTATCCCAAAGTACAATCTGTGCTCAGATCACAAATGTTTACTCTATGTTTATTTAACCTTGGACTGTGCTGTATTACAATTATTGTTTTTCCCAGCTCCTTTCCATTTCTCTCACCTACTCCCTGTACCAACCAGTGGTGGCATCTAAATTCAGTGGTAACTGAATGCTGAGGGGACGTGGTGCTCAGGGGGAGGATGTGTACACAGACATGTTTCATTCATTTTAACCTTTTTATGTTCTCCTTCAGGTGTTTGAAATACCCAAAATAAATTGAAACTAAATAACTACACTAATTATTTTTATCAAATAATAAAGAATTTTATAATTCAGAAAAAAGAAGCTACATTTAATCACTACTTCGTACTGTAAAAGCACAAAATATAAAATTTGGTTTATACTATTTTAGTGTTTTATGATTGTCCCACATATAAAGAAATCTATAAAAATAAAGGATCTCTTTCAGGAAAATGGAAGTACAGTTCCAAAATACATAACAGATGAGATTATTGTGCTAAGTAAGTGCTACATGGGTTATTAATGTCCTTTAGCTGTTTTAGCCCTTCTAAGAGTTATTAGTATCCATTAATTTATAACTCATCAGCATCTCCAAATCATATAATAATGATTCCACAAATATAAACTATGAGGTTGCTTGTGATTAATTTTAGAAACATAGAATATTCATGAGTTGTTCCATTACTATTCTTATGTATTTAAAACTTTCTTAATAACTACTTTTGGAAGAATAATTGGCTCAGTCATTCAATCTGAACATGCATTTGATGATTATTAAACTCAGACACATGTCTACAGAATTCAAATATCCAATCTCCATTAAAATTAAAATATGAAATCAACCTCCTATTCATAACATAATTGTCCTGTGTTTTGACAAGTGTATCATCATAATCTGAGTATTGAGTTTGGATGTGCCACTATTTTTCCAGTAGCTAGAAACATGTTTGTCCCTTTATCAGATAATTTTCTTATTACAAATGACCTATGTGCACATAATGAAAAATGCTCTAATAAAGTCAAAGAAATCCCAGAGTAATTTGATGATGTGGACTGAATACTGAAAATGCAATGTTTTTTAAATGCTTAGAGTATTCTCCATGGGTGAAAAAACTGCTAACATATTGATTAGTGTTTGGTGATGTGACACGGGGCACAGATATGGGGCTGGTACACTGGGAGGATATGTTAGAATGAGGGCTTTCACCTTGCAACTCATCACCTTGCCATCATGAAAGGATTATAGGGATGAGAATGTGACTGGAAGAATGTTCTTCCTCTCATGCATTAACTATAAAACTCCAAGATCCCTGTGAGGAATGAACTTACAATACAATTTACTCATTTGTTTACTTATTCAACAAATATTTTTTTGCACCTAATATGTATAAACACAGTGCTAGATAACATGAAGACAGAAATGGATAAGTTAAAAACGATCCATACCTCATGGGCTTAATTCCAAAGGGGGACACACAGGAAATAGTTATTAAACAATTAACTGTGACAAGAAAAATGAAAAAGTACAGAAAGCCATGACAGCATTACAAAAGAGCCCTGATGTATTCTGTGAAGTAAGGAGAGATTTCTCTGTGGTAGTATCATTCAAGCTGACATTTAAGTAACAATTAAACTTGAGCTATGTAAGACATGGAATAGTTACAGGATCAGGAATATCTCATATAAGGGCTTTGAGATGGAATGAGATATTAGAAAACTGCAGGGGAAAAAAGAAAAAAGAAAAAAAAAGTCTGTGCGGCTGAATCACTGGGAATTGAGGGAAGTGTAGTTGGGGATTAGGCTTTGAGAAAGGCAGAGCCAGATAGCGTAAGTTTTAGTAGGCCACATTGAGTACTCCGGATTTTATCCTAAGAAAAATTAAAAGATTTTAATAAAGTCTATCTGCATCAGAAGCACAACATATATAAGAGCAATGAATTGTCTTCTTTTCTTTCATTGCACTAAATTAAGTTCCTTGCCCAGAAGCTGTGTTAGTGGACGGACAGGGCAGTGCATATGACATTCACCAAATTTAAGGATGGAAATCCTGCAGGGGCATAAAATCCTGAATAGCTGTCTACATTAGTGCAAATAAACCTCTGCCCTCTTCATGATGGAAAAGATGGAAAGATCCCTGTATAATCATCTTCCTCTGTGTGGATGACTGGTTCTGGTCCAGCGAGCCATGCCAGTAACCAAGTCAGTCTTAGTAAGAGAAGAGGCCACATGGTTGAGACTTTACATCGTCTCCAGCCCTGCAACCAGGATCTCGGTTCCATGTAACCTGGGGAAGAATGCTGACCTATATCACAAAATGAATGATCTTGCCCATCTTGTCTTCTTACAACACTCTGCTTTGAGGGCTTTTGCTGACCATCTACCTGAGATTCAAATATTCCTGAATTCTAGTCAAAAATTAGGAGGTCCATTAATGTATGTCTTCCTAAACTTTTAAAACATATCCATTTATGTTATAAATGTCTGATTATCCTATTGAAGCATTATTCATAGACACCTCATCTTAGGTCGTCTCTCCTTTGAGAGATTAAAATTGAAAATGTGGTTGTGCCCACTGAGGTTCTGACTACTAAGTTTTACTTTCTTCACTGTAATATAGTATTGTGCAAAAGTGGGATTTCTGTGCTAACTAGTGTAGTGCACTTTTTGCTGGTGCAAGGTAAACAGTATAGTGTTAGCTGTAAACCAGGCTTGGGTATTTTTCTCATCAGACCGGTGTTCACAGAGGCTACTGATGATGTCATATACATGTTTTGAGATGAGACTTGGAGGGCAGCACACTCAAGCTGTAGATATGAATCAGCTACTAACACAAATTGCTTGTCTGAACATGCTTGAAATAAACGCACATGTACAGTCTTTACTTCATGATAAAGTGCTGCTGGAAATGTCTAAGTTTATCGCTAATAGGATGTAATAACTCCTAAGTCACCAAGCTCAGTTCAGGTTGGTAAATCTCATGTCCCATGGTTAAGCATTTTAGTTTATTTCATTGTCCAGGAACAATAAAAGAAGAATTTCTCAAAGTGAACATAATTAATTGCTAAAAATAGCACATTTCCCCCCAATCCTAGGGGTCATTACTGTGACTTTTCTAATGGGCTTTGCCAGAGTTAAACCAAAACTATCTTAGCAAAGATACTTAAGTAACACTAGACCAATGGGGTTAAAATGGATGGATAGCAAAGCTTAGTATACTATATCCTACTCGCATATATCATCCAGGAAGCTGTCTGGACTACTTCAAAATTAGCCTTCTCTGACTCTGAATGGGACATAGAAGTGCTACATACGACATGTGCTGCCTTTAAGTTTCTGAAAAGCCTACCAAGCATTTGTTTTCTTGTTTTACTTCTTGCTTTAGTGGTCTAAGAAATACCATACAGAGAAATGTCCTTTATTGTGGAGTGGATATCTCAAAATTTCCAGATCTAATATGGCAGATACCAAGATCTACCTGGTAATGAAATCTCCAAGTAGAGATGTAGGGAAATGGAGAAGTTAGAATGGGTTTATAATCTGTAAATCACCCATTTTGCATCTATATCTCCTTACAGGCCTCTTAACACTTCTACTTCACAAACCACCTTGAGGAATTAATTAGTGAGTAATGTGTCAGTATCTTTGAAAAGCATTGTAATAGCTTTGTAAAGCATTTATTTGTATACGGGTAAAGAAAGCAATGTAGTGTAGTGATTAAGAGTACAACTCTGGGGGAGGTGGGAGGTAGCTGCCCAGTGGTTCAGGTGGTTGGAGCGCCTTGCTCCTAATGCCAAGGTTGCAGGTTCGATTCCCACAGGGTCCAGTGAGCTGTGCCCTGCTGTGAGCAGCCCACTCATGACCAGCAACTGACCGCTTCAGCCAAGGGGATCACAAGGCTCATAATGGCAGCATGGGCCAGGGAGCTGTGTTCTACACAACTAGACTGAGAAACAACGGCTTGAACTGGAGTAGGGGTGGGGGAGGTGGAAAAAGGAAGGGAAAAAAAAAAAAAAAGAGTACAACTCTGAACCCTAATGGGCTGTTTCATACTCACCAAACCATGTAAAAACTCCAGGCCTCTTTGTCTTCACTTGTAAAACAGGATGACACTAATGACAACCTAACAGCACTGCTGTTAGTGTTGCCTGACTAACAGAGAAGTCCCTCCACCCTCTGCAATCTGAAACCCTTACTTGGTTTCCTATAGACTATCAGTGAGGGTCCCTCATTGCTCATCATATACAATAGTCCCTCCTTAGCCACTGGGGATATGTCCCAAGACCCCCAGTGGGTGCCTGAAACCCTATGTATGCTGTTTTTTTCCTATACACACCTACCTCTGATAAAGTTTAATTTAGATCAGGCACAGTAAGACATTAACAATAATGACTAGTAATAAAACAAAATAATTATAGCAATATGCTGTAATAGGTTATGTGAATGACTTGGGCCCATTTTCAAGTAAAATAAGGGTTACTTTAACACAAGTTCTGTGATAACTCAACAGTCTGTATGATAGTCTTGACATCTAAGTGACTAACAGGTGGGTAGTTTATACAGCCTGGATATGCTGGACAACAGCACATTCCAGGCAGGTCAGAGCGGGACAGAGAGATTTTATCACGCTACTTAGAACAGCATGCAATTTAAAACTTACGAATTGTTTATTTCTGGAATTTTTCCATTTGATATTTTTTGGACCATGGTTGACCTCAGGTAACTGCTGTGGAAAGTGAAACCATGGTTAAGGAGGAATTACTGTAAAGTGTTTACTTTTTCGTTGTTCATGATTTTTGTATTTCACCACTAATGCTGGATTCAAAATTTCTGAGCTTTTCTTGTTTTGTTTTCTTGTGTGTGTTTTTATTTTTGTTTACTTATTTATTTGTATCTGATTAGGTGTACCTTGGCCCCATGGGCCTGCTCTAAATGTTAGGGTAACTGAGTAAGCAAATGTCTAGTCTGTTTATCTTATATATCAAGAAGAGGAGTGAGTACTGTATCTTATGAAGTCTTATGATTACATAAGGTAAACTTTATAAGATTTAGATGATTGAAAGATAACAAAATGATACATTTCTGTTTTAAAGATAGCTCACACAACAAACTCTGGTACTAGAATAACCTTCTGATTACATTTATCTCCTCTGATTAATCAACTTACAAAAAGAGAATTTGTTAGTCAACTCAAAATAAGTGTTTCAATCCACATGGGAATTAAAGATGATTGTAAAATTTGCTAATGTGAATCCCTTCAAAATTTAAAAATTGTGGGCTGTGGTGAAATGTCTATGGAAATATCTTTATAATTAGTTGGGTTTCAATTTTTTCTTTGGTGTCTATTTAAACTCAAAAGACACTCTCCTCTCAGTGTACTCTGGGAACTGATAATTATCTGTAATTGTTTATAAGCAGAGCAGACATAAGCAAAATGCAGAGCAGCGTATGTGAAGTAATAACCCAATAATTCATATTAATAAAGTATTGTGAATTGTTCATATTGCACAGTTACTAACTGGTATCTCCATTTCAATTCTTGACTCAGTCCAATCTACCCTCCATGCAGCAACAAAATTAAGCTTTCAAAATGTAAGTTAGATCACATTGTTTCTATTCAATTATTTTTCTACTGAAATTAGAATCAAATCCCAATGTTTTGCTATGACCCACAAGACCCTCATAATTTTCCTTTTCTAGCTCCCTATGCCTATCTTGTGCCACTCTCCCCATTGTTTAGTACACACCTTTCAGACTATTCATTTTTCAGATTTTACGATCATCTAGTGTTATTTAGACTGAAGGTCTCTGCATATATCATTCTCTTTCTCCAGAAAAAAAAAAACACTAATGACTCTTCCTAGTTTTGTATATCTAGCATCTTTTCAGTGCTCAAATAGGTATAAATATTTCCTCTTCATAGAAACTTTTTCACCTTCTTCCTATCTTTAATCTTGATACTACATTCTTCAAAGTAGTAATACTAAATTAATTTGATAAAATTGTTTATTTTCATTGGGTCTCTCTATCTAGATTTTAAGTTCAGTGAGAGCAAGTACTTGTCTGCTGTGCTCATAATTTCATGACAGGTACTAAGTAAGATGCTTGGTACATACAGATATTATTTACTGAGTGAATGTAATAAGTGCATGAATAAGTGTTCACAATTAAACCCTCATATTTGTATAAATATGCATATATGTATTAATTGGTGTTGTCTTGTTTTAGTTGTTTGATTATAAATAACTATACTTAGAGGCCTCACAAAAGTGTTGAATAACAGACTGAATCAACATTTTCAGTGGTTTTACAAATCCATTTTGTAATGGATCCAAGAATGAACTAACCTGGAAAATTAGGTTATGCTATTTCTTCAATAACAGCACATATGTACTTAAATATTATATCAGTGTGTAAGTATATAAATGTATAATGATATATATGGAGGAACAGCGAGAGAGAGATTTAAACAGTTTACAGATGAACAGCTATTTTCATATATTTGTAGATAGTGTTTGAAGGTAAATCCTAAAGTGCAATTTTATTAGAATCATCTCATTAATTTAATAATATAGAATGCCATAAAAATAAATCTACATAATAAAATGTGTGAAAAATATAATATATACTTGTATACAGATATATGTATATATTACATGTAGGTGTATGTACATGTATGTGTGTCTTTACATATATGTATGTGTTTGTGAGAATCTTGTTTCCATTTGGAAATATTTTTCCTTTTGCTTCACATTGTGTCAGAGAGACACACAAGTAAAACATTTGCAATCTAATATTACAAATATTATAATAGAGTGATTTAGAGAGGAAAAAATAAAGAGTATCAGGAAATTCTTCTTATCAGGAAATACAAAATGTATCTGAACCTTGAAAGATAAATAGGGGTTGGCTATAAGTTGGAAGACTTAATATTGTTAAAACATCCATACTACTTAAAGCAATCTACAGATTTAATGCAGTTTCTACCAAAATACCAACGGCATTTTCTATTAAGGAAAAACAATTCTAAATTTTGTTGGAATTATAGAAACTCTGAACAGTTAAAGCAATCTTGAGAAAGATGAAGAAAAAAATGAATGCATGCACACTTCCTGATCTCAAAATATATTACAGAGCTACAGTGATTAAAACAGTATGGTACCGGCATAACAACAGACATAGATCAAGGGTACAGAATAGAGAGTCCAGGAACAAACCCATACATATATGGTAAACTAATGTTAGAGAAGAGTGCCAAGAATACATGATGGGTAAAGGATAGTGTCTTCAACAAAGATGTTAGAAAAACTGTATATTCACATGTAAAAAAGTAAAATTGGACCTTTGTCTTATATAATACACAAAAATGAACTCAAAATAGAAACAGTTAAAAATAAGACATGGAAGTACAAAAAGCCTAAAAGAAAACATAAGAAAAAAACCTTCCTGACAATGGTCTAAACAATGATTTCTTGGATATGACATGAAAAACACAAGAAACAAAAGCAAAAATCTAAAAATGAGACAACACCAAGCTAAAAAATCTTCTACACAAAATACAGAATAATCAGTAGAATGAAAATAAAATGTAAGAAATGGAAGAAAATAAATGCAAACCATATACTGGGTATGCCAAAAAATGTACCCAAGTGGATACTTTGGTCAACATTGCTCAAGCAGTAGTTCGCCATAATCAGAAGTGTCTGGACACTGATGGTAACAACTTTGAGCACCTCTTGTAATTGCAGAAGTCAAACGTGACTTGTATTTATCTTTTATTTTTGGTATATATTGAGTATTATAATTTTAATAGTTGTTTCCTTTCTTAGAATGTGTATACATTTTTTGGCATCCTCTGTTTAAGGCAAGGAGTTAATATTCAAATGCTACGTTATTAAAAAACCAAATTAACAACAAATAACCTGATTAAAAAATGGGCAAAGGACTTTAATAGACATTTCTCCAAAGACAAAATATAAATAGCAGGTATATGAGAAGTTGCTCAACATCACTAATTATCAAAGAAATGTAAATCAAAACTACAATGAAATATCACTTCATGCTTTTTAGAATGGCTATTCAAAGAAAGACAAAATTGTTGGTGCGCATGTGGAGAGACTAGAACATTGGCATACTGTTGATGAGAATGTAAATTAGTGCAGCTTCTATGGAAAACAGTACAGAAGTTCCTCAAAAATTTAAAAAACTGAATTACCATATGATCCAGCAATCCCACTTCTGAGTATATAGCCAAAAGAATTAAAATCAAGATCTTGAAAAGATATTTTCTCTTCCATATCCACTGCAGCATAGGTGCCAAGCACTGCCAAGATATGAAAATAACCTATAAGTCCATTAATGGATGAGTGAATAAAGAAAATGTGGGGCCGGCCTGGTCTCTCATGCAGTTGGAGCTCCATGCTCTTAACTCCAAAGGCTGCCAGTTAGATTCCCACATGGGCCAGTGGGCTCTCCACCACAAGGTTGCCGGTTTGATTCCTCGAGTCCCAGAAGGGATGGTGAGCTGTGCCCCCTGCAACTAGCAATGGCAACTGGACCTGGAGCTGAGCTGCACGCTCCACAACTAAGACTGAAAAGACAACAACTTGACTTGGGAAAAAGTCCTAGAAGTACACACTGTTACCCAATAAAGTCCTGTTCCCCTTCCCCAATAAAATATTTAAAAAAGAAAAAGAAAAAGAAAATGTGGCATAGACATATAATGAAATATTATTCAGTTATAAAAAAGTCGGAAATTCTGTCATTCTGCCATGTGAGGACACAGTGGGAAGATGACCATCTGTTAACCAGGAAGGTGGCTTTTACTAGACACCGAATCTGCCAGTGCCTTGATCTACGACTTCCCAGCCTCCAGAACTTGAGAAATAGATGTTTATTTGTTGTTGTTGTTGTTGTTGTTGTTTTAAAGTAGGAAATTCTGTCATATGCGAAAACATAGGTGAGCCTGGAGGAAAATTATACTAAGTGAAATAAGCCAGTCACAGAAGGGTAGATACTGTATGATTCCACTTATGTGAGGTCACTAAGATAGTCAAAATCAAAGAACCAGAAAGTAAAATGGTGGTTGCCAGGGGCTGGGAAGAGAGGGAAATGGAGAGCTGCTGTTTAATGGATATAAAATTTCAGTTATACAAATTCTACAGGTTTGCTATACAACATTGGACCTTTAGTTAACAATACTTTATTGTACACTTAAAATTTTAAGAAGGTAGGTCTCATATTAAGTATTCTTACAATAAATAAATAAATAATAAATAAATAAATAAATAAAATTTGGTCATATTAAAAAATCTAAAGGGAATTATTCTGAGCAGCATGTATAAAGAACAAAGGCAAGGAAAGAAAAATGTGCTTACGGTGCACCAGTTGTTTGGCAGGGTCCTATTTATATGTAAGTGTGTGTAATGGAGTGGATACATATAAAACTTCCCTTTGCTGTACTAAAAATACTTCATTTTAAATTAAACTACATGCATCATAATCATTACATAAGTGATGTCTTTTAAACTCTCATTGATTCCTTAAATCTACCTATCACAATTTATATATTCAACAACATTAAAAGTTAAGCTAGAAAGGTTATTACTCCTAGTTTATGAATAAGAAAAAGTAAATAGAAAATTTATGATAAATTTCTGACAGTTTGACTAACAGCTCAAATAGTATCCTTTGTTATTATTTTTTACAAAGTCATTAAAAAATCAAAACACTTTTTCTTAAAAACCTAGTAAAATGTTGGTCTAAAATAACTTTACATTGAATAAATAACAAATGAATAAGCATCCTGTTCAGTTCAAGTTTCAATTCAAAAAAACAAAAAACCCACAATATACAAAGAAACATAATTTACCTTGACACAACATCATTATTTGTTAAGATAAATTAATAAACAGCACCTTTGGGTGCAACCAATCTATTCAATTGTCACTGCTGATTAGAATATCTTTCTAAAATGAAATAAACTGTGAATGTATTAATATATGATAGTGTCTTTTGTTTATTTAATGTGAAGGAATTACCACTTATTCATTCCACCAATCATGATTTTCCATGAGTGATTTTGTCTCTTGGTTAGAGTGTTCAAATGAACAAAGCTATTAGTCACATTTTATTGTTGTCCAAAGCTATTATTTACTCTGAGTTAGAGATACTGTGGTGATTTAAATAGGTAACATGCAACCTCACTAATCAGGTTTATTCAGGAGATGTATGATTAGTAATACCAAAAAGAAAAGATATCATGAATGAAAACAACATAAACTGAATTGTAGTGTATTCTACTGGTTAATTTCAATAACATCAATTAAAATTTTCCATGAGTGATTTTCTACTAAAGAGTATAATGTTCCTTATTTATTAATCCTTGGTTTTATAAGAAGTTCTCCTTTACAGAACAGTTACAGTCAAAAAATTGAATGTTAATTGTATTGTTAAGGTAATCAAATTATAAAAATTCTTTCTCTTAATTTTCCAATAAATTTTGACTTTTAAAATTTTATTTTTACTAATTTTTGTTTTTATTTCCTAAAGACTAAGTATTTTCATATTTATCAAACAATTATACCTATTATGACTAACTGATTTTCTCATATCCATTGTTTCATGGATTGTTTTAAATTTCAAAATTGTCTAGGTTTTTTTCCAGAGTTTCAGTTACATATTGTATTTTCTTCTTATATCCCATGTTATAGTAATGTATTTATTTTATTCCATAACTATAAAGGGTTTCAAATATTTCTCTAATATATGTGGAATAGTTATTAACATAGGAGGAAACCAACTGCACAGAAGTTAAGGATTTTGTTTGCTCACAAAATCCTTTTTTTTTTTGCTCACAGAAGTTAAGGATGAGAAATTTTGCTTGCTCACAGAAGTTAAGGATGAGAAATAGCCAAATTTCTCCAGTTGTAAATTCTCCAATGCATTCAGAAAACTTGGCTTGTCATTAAAATGCTTTAAACCTTTTGAGCAAAGGAATCAAGTCAAAAGTTTTTCTGAAATATTGAAATGTGGTATCTGAATTTTTAGGTATGTGACTACTAGTGACATACCATAGCTTATACTTCTGTCATTGAAGTTGTATCATCAGAACATACTTTATACAAAATTTAAACTTCAAATCATATATATTAACAAGGTATCCTTCATAACATAATACAATTCACTGTACTTGTTGAAAATAAAGCTACAATACTTTTTCTACATTAATGTAATGTTCAAATTGGACATTTCCTAATATAATTGCAAAGAAGAATATTTTGAGAGTTTTATTTTCCTATAATTTGGTTATCATATTGTTGGCTAGTTCCTGACTCTGTCACACTATGAATGTCACTAAATAATGGGATTCAAGCTTATATTGCCATAGATTCACTAACATTTCCAAGCAAACATCTTTGGTTTAATCTTTCATTAATGTCTCAGTAATTGTATATATATGTTTAGTAATAGTAAAACCAATAGTAGTACATTTACTCATATTTCTATTCCATTTAGTTGGAAGTTGACAAAGTATTCAAACAAGTTGTCACCTGTGATTCATAATCAAAGTTAAACAATACTTTGACCCATCTATGCCCTGTTGTAAAGACAGGTTGACTGATCACACACTTGGATGTCACGACAATGGTAAATACCTATAAAAGATATTAAATTCATATTCTCAATCATGGTACTTATCTTGTAACTACATTGTCAGTAACAGCATTTTGCTGCCTGGCCCCAGTCCCTGGATGACACTTAGCATAGCTCTGCCCTAGAGGCATGAGAATTTAACACATCTAAATGTGTGTAACTTCTTTTCAGGGAACAGATTACTCACCACCTCATTGAGCATCAACAACATTTCAGGTATGTAATAAATCACACATTGACAGGGTTCCTGCTCAGTAGTTCTATAATAAAACAGAAAGAGAGGTAAGCAGAAGAAAATATATAATTATATGCACTCCATAGTGAGGCAAGTAAAAAAAAAAAAAACGTTTTTTCAAGTAAGGAGGTGCCCTTCCCTGTTCATTTTTATGCCAGTCATATTAAAGTCTTTCATCTAAAACCTACTTAAAAATGAAATGTAAACAAATGAACTACTAGGCATTTTACACTCAGATTATATATTGAGTATGTGGTTCTGAATAGGTTTTTTGTTGGTGCTATTCCTGAGACAACAAAACCTATCTTGTCAACATCCAGAGTAATTTATACGCATTTGAATATTTTATTACTCTTCGATTTTTTTCTAACTAAGTCCCTATTATCAATAAAATGAATAAATAAGTAGAAAATATTTTGAACAGAAGCATCATGCCATTGTGATGGCTATTCCACTTATATTTTATCATACAAAGTAATGATTAGGGTAAGTCCTTTTATTTTGAGGTGCCTATTCTTTGGGTACTGTAATTTGTGAAACTTGGCAGAATTAAAATATTTTAAATACTATTATGATAACTATTTTTCCAGTAAAAACTAAGTACTGATTGAATTTAAATATTAAAAATGCTGTGTTCAACTAACAAAGTTATGAGCTTTAAAATAATATTCAATAATCTCAATATTTGGTTTTTTTAAATTTGTTTTAATGATCTAAGTCATTTCCATTCATTAACAAATTTTCCTCTATAGGCAAACTGTGTCTTTTGATGATTGATTTATTATTTAATAAATATACAAATTACTTACAGATATTTATGTGTTGGCAGTACTGATCACACTTATATAGTGTTAACCATTTCCCTCATTTGGACATACAAGGATAGCATGTTTCTATGAAATAAAAATCAATTAATCTGTAAGATCAATGAAAACAGGCACTCAGAAATTAGGACAATACTTGGCATATAATATTCACCTAATGAATATCTGTTCAATGATTGATTGAATGAATGAATGAATGAATGAATGAATGAATGAGTTTGAATTCTGGCTCTATTGCTAACCGGGGATAATGATACCTGTTTTCTTAGAATGTTTTAAGAAGGTCTTGTATACATAACTCAATCTATCATTCTTCCTAAGTTGTTCCTCTAAGTTGCATGTTCCTGTCACTGATTCTTTGTTGTGCTGTCTTTGTTATATGCCACTGTGTGTGGATCTACAGACTGCAGATCCATAGATTGATAATGCAAGGTCCTTCAAAGAGGTCTCTTTGTGTTTGGTGTTTAGTTAATTCAAGAAGGGCCCATGCATTTTAGGATCCCATAACTCACTTTATATATACTAGGGGTGCCAAAAAATTGTATACACATGACCTGTATTCATCTTTTGTTATCAGTATATATAGAGTATTACAATTTTAATACTGTGTTTTACTGATCGAGGAAAAATATAGATTGAAAAAAAACAACAAAGGCTACAATTAAACTGTAACCCTAATTATTAATTTTGCTATTGTTAAAAGCTCCCATATGCTATGTACTTATAGGCTCCTCATGATCCCAATGACTCAAGAAAAAATCCAAAGATTTTGCTCTGAACAGTAAGACGAATGGAATTGATATTTATGGAGATTGGGGAGATTGGGAGAGTTATGAGAGAAGCAGGTTTGGAAGAGAAAGACACAAGCTTAGTTTTGCATATATTAGTTATGAGATACTCTCTAGATATTCAGAATGAGAAATCAGGTCAGCAAATGTATGCATATGTAATATCTGTATTGGCAGAGCACTATGCTAAAAATATAAATTCTGGAAACATCAAGTTATACATAGACTGGACTTCAGTTTACAGGACTGCATGAAACTACAGAGGAGCTGTGTTTAAAAAGAGGAAGGGCTTAATAAGGAGGAATAATAGCACTAAAGAGGAACTTCTAGGAAAGCAGGAGAACCAAAAAAATAACATCTAATATCACATGAAGAAAGTTTTTCCAGAGGAAGGAGTGATATTCTATGAAGAAAGTTGCTGATAAGAGAAGATTAGTACTGGAAGTTGATAATTAGATTTATCAACCAAGATATCATTGGTGATCTTGACCAGTGCAGTTTTGCTGGAATGGTGGAGATGATTAAAAATGCGTCTGAGAAAAAAAGAAAATAAAGACACTGAAATTACAGTACAGACAACTCTTTGAAGACATTTTGTTATACAGAAGAGCAAAGAACTGAGAGGCAAAGTGAACTCACTATTTCAGAAATATTATTATTATTTCAGAAATATTTCAGGAATATTTCCATAATGATGCTAAAGAGTCAATTGAGGTAGAAAAGATGTTAATGAATAAGATAGAGAAGACAACTGCAGAATGAAATATTTGATATAACATTTTATTATTAGAAACTTATATTTTAAAATTATAATTTAAAATTCTGTTTAAAATATGGTCAATAATTAAAGGAAAAATCAAACACAGCAGTCACTCTGTTTATCTTCCTATTTTGAATAAAAATAAGGTGGGGGGATGTCTGAGGAAAAAATGTGGTTTCTAAAACATATATGCATTGCTGTGGGTAAAGATTAACAATAAGTTTGCTCCGTTACTACAGGGGGGACAAAAACATCAACACAAAAAATAATTAGTTATCACAGCTGTCTCTTTCTAGAAATCTTAGTTATACCATGACATAAGGTAATTTTATTTCTGCAATCTCAATTTCTAAGTATTCAAAAACAAGATTTTAAATACACCTCATACTAGAATTTTTGAAGAAATACACCCAAGAATAAAGATTTATGTTACTTGGTGTCATTACCTGAGCCAAACTGACATTTTGGTCAATTAAAGGTTTTACAACTGTTCAGTTTTCAGTTTTCAATGAACTTTGTAGCTGAGACACTCATGTAATTCACACCTACTAGAAGTACCTGTTAGAGAATTAAATATAGCATTAGGTCCATCACAATTTCATATTGTAAGGTTCCTTTTTATTTCATCAATTAAAATTTCATCAATATTGATGGGTAACTGAAAATGAGCTCTAATTATATGAACAGGCTCTCTGCTAAGGGCTTTGCATGTATCCCCTCATTTTAGAAAGAAAAAAAAATGAAGGCAAGAGTATTTGAGGAAACAGCATTAGGTTATATTTCTAATGTGTAGTACATTCCTTTTCTTGAAAATCTGAATATCTAGTCTGTTTCTTGTGAAGCAAACTATGGAAAGAAAGAACTGAGGAAATTTTCAACTCTGCCTAAGAGACGAAACAAAATAATTGTTCCTTTGAAGTTAATTCCAATTACATACTACAAAAAGTTGTATAGGTAGACAAGATTATTTGATCACCTTAGACATTATTTTATTGCTCAGTATATAAGCTGTTCCATGCATAAAGAGGGAATGGGAATAAGAGATGGTGAGAGGAAACAATTAAGTTTGGGAGAACCACCAGGAAAACAAATGGTGATAAGCTAACTCTGTGAACCTATTAGAGGCTGCACTGAGGGCAAAATTTAACAAAGACTCTCTACCCATGTCACTAGTAACTACCTCACTTCGCATTCTTTGCCTTTTAGGCACTGTTCTTTTTCCAGTGCCAGGGTTGCAAGTGCATTATTTTAATACACACTTATTGAGAATTTACTATAAGCCAGGCACTCTGCATATGATAGACACTGGGCATATGATTAACACAGTGTTTACCCTCAAAAGTACATATACTCTATTAAAGAACACAACCAACAAAAAGAATAATATCAAGAAATACATAAAGATTCAAGTGCAATGACAAAGTTGTTAATTTGATTATAGTGTGACCTCATTTGGATGATTACAAATGGAATGGACCTCAGCAAAAGAAAGGTCTTCTTAAACAAAATGAGAAAAATATAAGAGATGAAACTAAAAAAAGAAAATGTATTTGATAACATCAAAATTAAACATCCCTTTTTCAGTGAAGAACATCTTGGGCAAAAGTAATCAATATAGTACAATAAAATAGGAGCACATAAATCAGCAAAAAAAAAAAAAAAAAAAAGCAAAAACCAGAGAGCACAATAGAAAATTGTGAGGGTTGTGATGAGATTGTAATCAGAGCAACACAAATTCTAACAAGCCGAAAAAGTCATCTTCAATCTCGTTCATAATCAGTGAAATACAGATATGAAACAATACCAAGTATCACTTTAGAGCAACCAGAAAAACAAAATTAGAAAACTGTAGAATTCAATTATTTACCTAGGATATACATGTAAAGAGCCCTCACACACTGCTGTTGTGAGCGTTCGTGGTGCAACCATTCTGGATGGCCGACTGTCATTATGGCTAATCAGCCAAGTTAGGAATGAAAATTGATATGATCTAGCAATTCTGCTCCCGGCTTTTTAATCTTAAAAATTCTCACCCATGAGGGAGTATGTGTGGAGATGTTCATTTCAATATTATTTCTGGTAATTTGAATTTGTAGACAAATTGGGTGTCTATTGCTTAAAGAGTAAATACGTAATATCTATTAGATAAACATTATAGAGCACCATAAACAATTAAGAGCAATATAGAAAATGCACACATGAAAAAGCAGATGCAACTTAAAAATATACGATTGATTGAAAGAGAATGACATACGTAACCAAAGAACATTGACATAAATTGAACGTAACAGTAAACATATTAGAATCATTGCCTATGATGCAGAAGAGTTGAGTGAGAAAGTGGGATAAATGGGAGTAAATAAATAAATACATCAGAATGGTGTTTATGCTCCTTGAGCTGTATAATATTTCACAATCCACTGTTTCTGAGGTCCTCATAAAGAAAGAGAAAAGAGATTAAATGAATGGTTTGATGTGACATGGTAAGTACAGTTTGCATTCTTTGCATGATATGACATAATGTATGTAGTGCCCCCAAAATCCAAACCCTGCCTACATATTAAGAAGCCAACAAAGAGAGAACGTCTAGTCAGTTTGCACTGTCAGACACAATCACAAGGAAAATGATTAAACTTCAGGACATAGTCATTCCTGCACCCTCAAACATCGCACAATTAGTCTGCCACAATGATTTTAAATGCCCACAATTACTAATTTCCTTATATCGATCTGTTTTATTTAGTCACCTATTCCTGTACTTTGTATTAGATGAAACATGGGCACAGGAATTCACTCCTTTTAGAGAATACATGTCAGAATTCAAGGGATCAAATACTGCACCAAAATTTGAGATAGTGCTAGTCCAAAAGAGTGTAAATTAATTCAGGATTTCTGCTTCACAGATAATGCCTGTTGAATTGTAATAGGTTAATAATTTTAGGAAAACTACTTCCAAATAGTAAAAATCATAAGTTCCACAATGAATCAAAACCCACTGCGGCTGAATTGCAAGGTCATAGGTGATCCTGAATTGAGATCTCCAGGCAGACCAAGTGCGCTTTAACTCAATATTTTCTAATATTATAGCTACAGCAGAAATGAAAGCATATAGCTAGAATATTCCCAAGACTTATATTTTATGCAGGCAGCACAGAACAATGATTATAAATCTCCTTCTAGACATAGCAAAAACCAACCTTACAAATCAGCCTTTGCTTTAGGTAGCAGAGGGGTTAAGGATATGATGAGAATTTTTCTAAATAACTTCCCAATGTCTTGAGAAATGGAGTCATCCATCACCACTAATGTGGACTAACTGAATGGAATTAATTATTTTGCAATAATGATCTGGCATAGAGATCAAGGTCATGTTATTACATCAGCAGAACATAGACCAGTTGTGAATTATTCTTGATGAGACATCCAATTCTTAAATCTTGAGCTGGTAGTCACTGGTGGCCTATTAGCTATTATAGATTAGAAGGCATTTTATACAATACTGTTATTCACAGCTCCTACATACTGCCTCTGTGAATTATAATAATACACATGGCTTAGGAAACTAACCTCTGAAGAATATTTAACATCTGGGTGGCAAATTAAAAAAATTATCTCTGTGATTATTTAGGTATACTTGAGTATTTAGCATTTACGATCTTTACAATGATGCTTCTCTGTATCTTGAAATGCCACAACAAAGTCTATGCTCACCACTTTGTTTTAAAGTACAAATGAATTTCAAGTGATATAAATACTAGATAAAATTAAATTAATTTATTATTAATTTTCAACTTATGCATGCACAGTCACATATATATGTCATTTTCTTTCTTGTGATTCAGTTATAAGCCTTTGAGGATCTGAGCATTAAGACAAACAAAAAAAATGTGAAACATGAAATAAGTGGTCTCCCTGACGAATCAGGATTTCACCAAGTCAACTTAATATGACCTAACAATTCTAAAAGTTTTGTTCTTTACTAACTCAAAAAATATAAATAAATGTGATACCCATACATATCCAGTTATATCAATAAACTAGTGAAATATAAGTACTATAACTTTAGTACCTAGACTGCATGCATTTTAAAGGCAAGGTTTGTCTTTTCTCTTCGACAAGAAATTACTAGCACCTATAATTGTGTCTGTAGCTTTTTAGTACTTGCTTATCACATCGATGATTATACTAGGATATCCATAATTCAGTATCTCTTGTATTTAATACTGAGTAGAGGACCTTTATAAGTTTTATTAAAGAAACTGTTCTTTGTTATTTCAAATATATTACACCATAGAACCCAGAACTATTATTGAAGCAATTATTACAAAGTTCTTTTGAACAGAGCTATCATTTACATGTTGCAAACCATAAATTTTAATTTTGTTATATTATATTAAATGTTTAGTATATATTTTAAGTAAATTAAGCAATTCTATATCCATTAATTATATAATGTATGCTTATTAAGGATTTTTGGCTAAAAACACTTTAAATGACTATTTTTAAGGGTCAGTATAAAGTTGGAGAACATCATATAATATACACGTACTCATATGTATACAACAAAATGTGTGTATGTTCTGAGGAAGGAACTAAATTATCAGGAAATATACTACCAATGTAGAGATAAAAATAAAATATAAAATATTATTTAAAATCTTTAAATGTATAAGGAAGATGAAAATATGGTGATGAATTAGTAGGCTGAATTATTAGTTTTTAAAAAAAGCAATCTAGGAAAACTTGTTATTTGGTTTTGGGGGAGTATCACAAAAGAATAAACACAATAAAAAGTTCAGATTTGATTTACCTAAATGCCAGATTGGATCAAGGCAATCTGCTCATATTCTGCTGCCACATGGAAAATTAAATCATTTCTGGAGGCTGTTAATATTATCCAGTATCTTTTCAGTCATGCACAATGTCTGGTATACAATAAAACAGTATAAGACATGACAGAAAACACAGTCAAATGACCAAAAAACAAGAGATAATATAGAAAATAGAAACAGAGCGATAGTTTATCTAAATGTTAAAATTACAGACATGGTCTGTAAAAAACTGTAATTAATGTGAAAACCATGAAGAAAAGATAGAAAATTTCACAAAAGAACTATCTATAGGAAAGAATAAAAATACTAGAATTGAGACATGAAATGAAATATATATATAATATATATATATATATATATATATATATATAATATATAATATATATACAGATGTACAGATGTACATCTATATTTATATATATTATATATATATGTATATATATATACATATATATAATATATATAGAGAAAGAGAGATTTCATATATATATATATATATATATATATATATATATATATATATATATATATCAGCTTAGATACAGCCAAGGAGAAAATGAGAAGACTGTTGTAAAAGATGATAGCTTAATAGAAAATGCCCAAACTTGCCCAAACTTGGAAAAGACAAAGAACAAAAAAAATTTGAAAATAGTTTTAAAGCATATGAAGAAAGAATCTAAGGTTTAACTTATGTCTAGTCAAACAAGAAAAAGAAAAAAAAAAAGCATGTCAGATGTGATATTTGAAAACAAACACTGGTTGAAAACTGGTTGAAATCTTTTTGATAAAAAATATCAATATTCAGCCACAAACTCAAGATCTCTGTGATACCCAAGCAATGTAAATGCGAATAAAACCACATATAGGTTAACTAATAGGCAAGTACTTGAAAATTAAAAATAAAACAAAAATCTTCAAATCAGGCAGCAGAAAAAAATAACACCACCTATGCTTTTCTTCGTTTACAAATCTTGTCCACAAAAAATGTAATTTCACTCCCAACTAAAAATTCCACCACAAATCATAAATATACACACTATGATACATGTTTAAAATTGGACATAGAAGATTGTTATCACTAAATTAGAATTAACTTTTATCCTTTGAGAGCTGAGTTGATAAATTAGGGAATTATGTTAAATATAATACATTACACAATAAAAATGCACAAAATAAAAAAATATATGATAACTCTATATTGAGTGAAAGAAGCTAAACAAGGATGAAGATGCAAGATGGCAGAGTAGATAAACACTGTGCCTGCTTCCTTTCATGAACACATTAAAGTTACAACTAAATTATAGCATAATCAATCTGGAAAATCATCTGAAGTCTGGCTGAATAGAAGTTTTATAACTAAGGATATAAAGAAGCCGCCACATTGAGACTGGTAGGAGGGGCAGAGATGCCAAATGAGCTGGTCCCAAACCTCCATGTGGCAGTTGAGAACCAGGCGTGATAACTCACCATGTAGGTTCCCCCTGGAAGAGTGAGAGACCCCAGCCCCACACTGGTTTCCCCAGCCCAGAGTACTGGTGCTGGGAAGAAGAGCACCCACAAAATCTGGCTATGAAAAACAGTGGGGATTCCATCCAGCCAGGTGGGACAGAGGCTGCAGGAAACACAGACATCCTCCTAAACAGCCCACACATAGACTCACTCACTCGCAGGCACTCACCCCGGGCTCCAGGGGAGGGACAGTGATTTGGGGGCATCGGAGGCATATGAGGGGGCAGACAGACATTTGTGGCTTCAGATTGAGGGCTAGAGTACAGTTGCCATTTTCCCTGTGTTGGGTCCTCATCCTGTGCAGCCAGCAGGCGGTCCCCACCTTTACTGTGTTGGGCCCTCCCCCCACACAGCCAAATCTGAATCTGATTGGACTAGTGAGCTCTGCTGGGACCCTGCCCCACCCAACTTGCCCAACACCAAAGGCACTTTCTCCAGTGGCAACAAGCCCTGCCCACATTGCACTCTTTCTTGAAAAACTAATGGAGTCTACGGGCCCCAGGTGGGTGGCAGCAGGCCTCATTGTGCATTGAGATTTTTGCTGAGTAGCTCAAGGCTCAGCACTGGCACCAAACCAGAGTCTACATTAACCTGTTGACCACAACACTTCCCATTCCAGTGACTCCCTGAGACATATCACACCCAACTTGCATATCACACCAGGTTTTATAGTAGCTGAACCTTAAGGCAGCCAGCAGGTAGCAGCAGGCCTTGGTGTGTCCTGGCATTTTGTTGAGCCACTATAGGCCTTGTGCTGGTGGCAGATGTCCTTGGTTCACAGCCTGGCCTCTCCCATGAGCCTCCAGGGTTAGCACAGGCAGCAAATAACTGCAGATTGTTTTGTAGCTCCTACCAGGTGGTCACAGGCAGTGGCTGAGATGGGCCTGCACTGGAACCCCTCCCAAGAGGTCCCAGAACCAACATACCAGGAGGTTGGCTTCAGACCACATCACAGCATCACCCAATTAGCCCAAAGCAGTACACACAATGAGTGGTCTCAACACACTCCAGAGCTCACTGGGGCAAATCCCATTCAATGGTATAAGCACCCACACAGCAGCCTGTAAGCTGTAAATGTGGCCAAACTCTACAGACAATCAATCTGAAGCTCTATCCCACTCACTGATATGCCAATAGCAATCAGACTCAACTATAACAGGAGGGCACACAAACCTACACAAGGGACACTCCTGGAGCACCTGGAGCTAGTGACCAGAGATACTGTACTAGGAACTCACATGGCACCTACCACATAAGGCCACACGGCCAAGACTGAGAAACATAACAAATCTACCTAATACATAGAAACAAACAGCAAGACAGCCAAAATGAGGTAACAATGAAATTCATCCCAAATGAAAGAACAGAATAAAACTCCAGAAAAAGAACTAAACACAATAGAGGCCAACAACCTACCAAACAGAGTTCAAAACAAGGTTATAAGCATGCGCAAGGAACTTAGTTAGAACTTCAACAAAAAGATAGCAAACATAAAAAGGGACCAGTCAGAAGTGAAGATTACAATAACTGAAATGAAGAACGCACTAGAAGGAATCAGCAGCAGACTAGATGAAGCAGAGGATCAAATCAGTGATTTGAAAGACAAAGTAGCGGAAAACACCCAATCAGGACAGAAAAAAAAAAAATTCAAGTAGTCTAAGAGACATTTAGAACATCAAGCATAAAAATATTCATATCATAGGGGTACCAGAAGGAGAAGAGAAAAACCAAGGGAATGAGAATCTATTTGAAGAAATAATGATGAAAACTTTTTCAAATTGGTGGAGGAAATAGACATACAGACTAGGGCGCAGAGTCCCCAAAAAGATGACTACAAACACGCCTTCACCAAGACACATTATAATTAGAATGGCAAAGGTGAAAGACAAAGAGAGAATCCTAAAAGCAGCAAGAGAAAGGCAACTAATTACTTATAAGAGAGATCCCATAAGTTTGTCAGCTGATTTCTCAACAGAAACTTTGCAGGCCAGAAGGGATTGGCACAAAATATTTAATGTGATGGAAGGCAAGGACCTACAACCAAGAACACTCTATCCAGCAAAGCTATCATTTAGAATCAAAGGACAGATAAAGAGCTTCCCAGATAAGAAAAAGCTAAAGGAGTTCATCACCACTAAACATGAATTATAAGGAATGTTAAAGGGAATTCTTTAAGACGGAAAAGCAAAAGATCAAAATTATGAATAATAACATGGTAATAAGTACATATCTATCAATAATTAGTTTCAATGAAAATGGATTAAATGCTTCACTCAAAAGATCAGGAGGGCTGAATGGATAAGAAAACAAAAACCTTTCGTATACTGCCTATAAGAGAATCACTTAAAATTGAAAGACACACAGAAACAGAAAGTAAAGTGATGGAAAAAGTTGTTTCATGGAAATGGAAACAAAACAAAACAAACAAACAAAAAGCTGGAGTAGCCATACTTATACCAGACAAAATAGACTTTAAAACAAAGGCTGTAACGAGACAAAGAAGGACCCAGTAATCCCACTTAAGGGTATTTATCTGAAGAAATCCAAATGCGATGTCAAGGGGACATGTGCATCCGTACATTCATTGCAGCATTGTTTACAACAGCAAAAATGTGGAGGCAGTCTAGGTGTCCATCAATGGATGAATGGATAAAGAGGAGGTGGTACATATATTCAGTGGAATATTGCTCAACCATGAATGGGAATGGGTCCTTGCCATCTGCAGTGGCTTGGATGGACCTGGAGGGTACTGTGCTGAGTGGAGTATATCAGACAAAAACAGATGCAATGTGATTTCGTTTACATGAGGAAACTTAAGAACAAAGTAAACAAACAAAACAAACTCCTAGATACAGAGATCATATTAATGGTTGTCAGATGGAAGGGGGTTTGGAGTGAGTGAAAAGCAGGGAAGAGATTAAGAAATACAAATTGGTTGTTACACAGTAATCATGGGAATGTAGGGTATAACATAAGGTATATATCAATAATATTGTAATAAAGATGTATGGAATCATATTGGTACTAGATTTACTGGAGTGATAAATGGGAGGGGATTGGGAGCAGGGTGAAAAAGGTAAAGGGATTAAGTACAAATTGGTAGTTACAAAATAGTCATGGGGATGTAAAGAAAAGCAAAGGGAATATAGTCAGTAATATAGTAATACCTATGTATAGTGCCAGGTGAGTACTAAACTAGTTAGGGTGATCATTTCTTAAATTATACAAATGTCTGACCAGTATGCTATACACCTGAAATTAATATACAATAATATTGACTATCAACTGTATTGAAAAATAAAAAAGGTGGGAAAATGTGAAGGGCAATATATGGTGCAAATGTCCAGGTATAAAACAAATAAGTCATGAGGATGTAATGTACAGCGTAGGGAGTATTGTCAATAATATCGTCATAGCGTGGTACAATGTCAGATGGTTGCTGGACTTACGACAGAGATCACTTCTTTAGGTATATAAATGTAGAATAATTATGGTGTACACTTAAAACTAATATAATATTGTATATTAGCTATATTTTAATAAAAAATATTTAGAAAGAAAGAAAGAAGCAAAACCAGACAGAAGCAAAAAAAGGTACAAACTGTGTAAATCTGTTGATATAAGTTTCAAAGCAGGTCAAAATCTAACAAAAGGCTAGGAATGATTATCATATTCTATCAAAAGGGGAGAGATATGACCAAAAAGGAACAAAAGGTGGGCTTTGGGGACTCCTAGCAATGTTATATTTCTTTCTTTGATGTCTAATAATTGAAATTTTCAGTAGTAACAGTATTAATATGTTATTATCAAATTGTGCATTTATAGTTTATGCACTATGTGTGTGTAGATATGTGTCGAATTTCAAAATGAAAAAAAATATTTTTTTAAATCTATCTAGATTTAAAAAAATATATTTTTAAAATCTATATTAGTTTTATATTGTTGTCACAGCAAATTATCACAAATGTAATTGCTTAAAAGAACAAAATACGTAATCTTGCAGTTCTATAAGTTAACATCTTGACAAAGGTCTTGCTTGGCTAAAATCCTTGTGTCAGCAAAGTTGTTCTTCTTTCTGGAGGCTCTCAGAGAAAACTCTTTATTTAGCCTTTTCTAGCTTTTAGAGACCTCCCACATTCCTTGATTCATGGCTTCCATCCTCCGTCTTCAAAGCCAGCAATGTTGCATCTTTCCGATCATTCTTCTGTACTTACATCTCCCTCTGACTCTTTTCTTGTGCCTCCCTCTTCCATTTTTAAGGATATTTGTAATTACATTGGTGTCACATGGATACCAGTTTACTCATCTATGTTAAGGTCTGCCAGTTAGCAACCTTAATTCCATCTGCAACCTTAATTCCTCCTGGTCATATGACATAACATATTCATAGGTCCTGGGGGTTAGAATGTAGACATCTTTGGGGATCTATTCTATCTAGAACAACTCTAAACAACTTTCCACAATAATTGAAGAGACAATGTTATCCCTGGTATATAATGATGGTGCCCAGGCCCATGGGCAACAAGCAACACTTTTGAATTTTTTTCAAGTCTGATGCAGTATTTGTCACTAATGAAATGATTTGTTATAGCAGAATGAGGTTAGTTAACTTTCCTCTCGAATCTTCTTAACTCTGTGAAAACTAAAAAATTTTGCCAATATTGTTTTTTTGAAAAATAAATTTTAAAACAAAATAGTGTTTGACCCACATATCTCCACAACTCTTTCCAGGGTATATCTTTTTTATTTTTATTTTTATTTATTTATTTTTTTTTGTACATTAAATTAGAAGGTTTCATACAATATATTTTCGTAAATGTATACTTTCACAACATACCCTTCCTTTGATGTCTAATAATTGGAATTTTCAGTAAATTGAACCTAACTTAAGGTTTGTAGAGAATGTTTTTATACATTTGGAAGACAAATACTTAGAAAAAAATTATTATACTAATTGTTTATATTCTAACAATCTTCTTAAATACAAATGAGTATCAGAAAATTGTTCAAGAGGTTTTTAGTGTTCTACTTGGAAATTCATGTTGCCTGTCATATATTTCACATATTTTAAATTTGTGAAATATTTACAACTTATTCTATAATTCATAACTGTTACTAATTTATAGAGAACCACACCCACTAACCTAAACTTAATATATTGTGTTTTATTTTTCTGTTTTCAGACATATTTATTTCTCATAATGTACTTCTCTGCAAGCATTCCCTTTTTTTTTAAGTCTTAACTTCTATGTCCACCTCCAATCCTCTGTTTCATAACCCTTCCAAGCTTCTTTCGTTGTTTTATGTATATTGAGTTTTCTACTTTTGGTTAACTCTTCCTTATTCTTTTATTATAATCCATAAAATATTGCAGAGTCCCTTGGCTAGAGCTCTTTGATGCTCATCACAGTAAAATTGTGCAAATGACCTCAAACAGCCCATTTCAGACGAGCATTCCAAATTTCTGATGTTTATGCAAATTTTACCCTAATTATCCAAAAGTTTTTAGAACAATGACCCCAGGAGTATGACCTTTCTCTATAAACATCTTCCTTTACTAATAGGCTCTGGAAGTTCTCTTTCTTCTTTCTTCCTATTTAAATGGAAATTGCTGAACTTATGTGCACTTTAATATTATTAAAAACCAAAACCAGTGGGGAGTCTTAGCAGAGGCTGATGAAATATTTCCAAATTGTTGAATAAGGGAGAATGTCTAGGACATCATCACCTTCATGTTGCACTTAACAGAGAATTTGCCAAAAGAGGAGAAATCATCTATTTGCTTTAAGAGGTAATATATATCCTTTATCTGACCCTAAAGCCATTCACAAAATAAGAGTCAGTTTTTAGCATTTTAGAGACGTTAGTTATTTAGATTTTGCTTTTGCATTTCAAGAAAGCAGTTATAACTAGAATATTTAGAAACAAATATGAACATAATTAAACTATAGGAGCCTCAGCATTAAAATTTCATTTGAGAGGCCTTGTGACTTACTTTAAAAAAAAAATCAATATATTTTACTATGTTGAATATTCCACAATTATATATGTAAAAGTGTACTTGTAAATATATTCCTTTGTGAAGTTGAATATTTCAAAGAGAAATATCACTAAAAACTCAGAAGTGCAAAAAATAAGGCATTTACCTCAGGGAATTATAAATTTTAATATTAACAGTACTGTATATATTTTAGCATGTTGTAAATAAGATTTTATATTTTTTAATCTTAGCACTAGACAAACTTAATTAGAACTATAGGCATAATTTTAAAATTTATTTAGGATTTTATAAAAGAAATATAAAGGCTGAAATTGTTGGGTATTGTGGATACGTTTTACTGGTTTACTGTTAAGTGGAAAAAAATTAGAAAACAAACAAATGAAGTTTGACTTTGAATATTTAAAATTAGCCAAGTTTTTTGAAACCTTTTAGTTGGATAACACACTGACAACATACTGTTAAGTGATCACTTCGAAAACCAATGCTCCCATTCACTGAATTTGAAAAGCATATATATCAAATAAACATGAAAAAAAGGTCCACTTTTATTGTCAGTGAAATTATTCTTTGCAATGTCAAAATATAACACCCAATCATTTAATTTCATCTTCATCGAACTCAAGCTTTACAAATTAGCATTAAACTTTGCAGTTTTCATAAAGTTGTTTCTTTAACAGTAGAGATTTAAAAATCCTCTGTGGAAGTATAAGTTGGAAATTGCCTGTTCAAAGAAATTTATGATTTTATTACAGCTGCATATTGACTATTCCTCTAGTAACCCGCAGGCAGAAAGTAACAGTTTATTTATTCAAACTGCAAATGAAATTGGGCAAGAAAAGTAATTAGCAAGCCACAAAAAAATAATGGAACAGCACCATAAAAGCAGTTTGGAATTTATGTGGGTTGTCAGATTGTTATAAAAATAATGCTTTCATTTTAAAAAGGCAGGGGGACAAATTATATATATAACAAAAATGAAGTGCTAACAGTGCTAACAAAATGAAACATATATATATATATGTTTCATATATATATACGTATATACATATACATATACATATACATATACATATACATATACATATACATATACATATACATATATATATATATATATATATATATATATATATATATATATATAGTTTCAACCAACTACCTAAATTTAGGTATAGATTTTTTAAACAAAGGCAATCCAAAAAACATCAGTATTGTTTTCTAACTTTTCAGATAATTTTAAATACTGCTTAATATAATGTTAACTACTCTATTTAAAACAGAAACTATATAGTGAATGGTGTATTTATTTTTTAATTAGAAAGACAGGGCATGTTTGACTATCCTGTCACAGTTTCCAAGAACCTACCGACAACGTTAAATGAGGACTTAACTGTATTCAGGATCACTTAAGCGAGGATATCAAATTGTATATGGGCAATATAGGCACGCTTGAAATGTTTCAAATACCAACTCATTTACCCCAAACCTTGCAAATTATCTACTCCTCAGCAGGCTCTACCCAGCTGAAATCACGTCTTACTCAGAGCTTTTTTAATGCTTAAAACATGTTTGTTGAATGAATCACTACTCACAGCAGTTCATGAATTATAACGCAACGAACGATCATACTTGACTCACCAGCAACGCAAAACTGTCCAAACATCTCTGCATTTCTGATGTCTTCTGCTTCCATCTTTGCCTTCTGCCCTACACTCTTTAGAAATCAGAACAAGTTTTAAAGGAAAACAAGAGCAGAATGTGGTACTCTGTTCATTGTCTCTTCCTTTTCACCGCAACTCTAGTTTAAATGTCTTATGGATGCTCAGTTTCCTGCCATGGGTAATGGATCCGAAAACGGAGTGAAGGAATTTTGGTGCATTTCGTTGAGTGACTTCCCATCCCCTTCTCCAAGATTTTGTCCATTCAACTTATCTTTCTCATCAGTTATCCAGTGCTATTTGGTTGCTTCTTATTTTGTTCCTCCCTTCATTTCTTTGTGTTTTATTTTTTATTTCAAAATTTCATTATTTTTAGTTCTTAGTAGGACTGCATTGGTCTGATTTTTAACTACTCCATTAGAAAAAGAACAGGAAGCCTAAAAGAGCTTTGACACTGGAATCAGACAGACATTGATTCACATTATTTTACACGTCTGGGAAAGTAACTTACTCTTTTTACAGATTAATGAACTTCATCTATAATGTGCAAAATGTAATTCAAAATTAAGTTATTTCACTCATATATGTGAAATATGCTTAAGATGTGGCTCTGTTAAAAAATTCTAAATAAATGTCAGGTTTTCTTTAGAGCAAAATATTGAATAAAATACACAAATTGCCATATAATAATAGTTCAAACATTGTATTTTATAAAGGAAACGATTTTTAGCTATGGAAAATGGGTCACAATTCATTCTATGCACAATACAACAAAATGGACAAGTAATTGCTAAAAAATAGGTAAATTTTATAAAATGCAAATAGCTGCAAATATTAAATGTTAGAACTATAAAAGCTGATATTGAATTATTTTTAATACCATGCTGCTGTTTTCCAAAAGACAGGAAAATAATAATAATTCAAGAAAAAGACACAAATTAAGTATAACAGCCTAATTCTATTACTCCCCAATTTCTCTGAAAATGATCTATAGTCTTATCAGTATTAGCATCCTATTGAAATTGTATTCATTTTTCACTGAAAATATAATAAACATGTTTGATTTTCATGAGAAATGATTAACAATAATATAGTATTCCGTGAGAAAAATCTCTTAACATATATATGTGCATGGATCTGCCTTCTATTTTACCTAAAATGAATTTGACAAATACACTGTTGAATAAAACATGATTTGATCTATTTCTGTTCATATGATAATGTCACCACTCACATGCTACAACCTTTGATATACAGCTGGAAAAAAAAACTAAATAAAACAGATATTTGTTTTCTTCAAACTTGGGATGTAAATGTAGCATATACCAAATCATTACTATTTTGAATAAGCATTATAAAATCAATTAGGAATTTTTTCGTAGTGCTAACAAAATGTAATAGTTCGAATAATCATGCAATAAATAAGTTAGAGAAAGAACTTAATTCACCGAAAGCACTTGTTTTCATTGAATACCAATGGGTATTAAGAGTCTAATATTTAATTTAGTATTCTTTTGCACAGTAACTGAAATGATAACTAAAGATTTCAAGCCATCAAAAAGAAGTAATTTTATTCAGTAGAAATAAAGATATTTGTATACTATAATCTTGATGAGCCTATTATGAAGATGGTTTGTTTTTCATTTTGTTTTTTCTGTATGTGTAATAAACATTAGAGCATGGGATTTATGATTTGATACATTATAATTTAATTATTTTGAATAGAAAATGATTATTCTTTTATTCTAGATTTATATCTATACACTACTATATCCCTCATTTAAATAGTTTAAACTGCATCTTTTGTTAATATGACTGCATTTCTTATAGTTCATTAATTCTTATATAATTGCCACAGCAAAAATGGAAAAAATAATTCAAAAACTGAAATAGAGGCTGTTCTATGCCATCTAATATTTTCTGTCCTTAGATTTGAACCTTTTCCATTCTGGTGTGTTCTTTCCCATATCCTTCTCTAAGTACTGTTATTGAGCTAATGAAATTGATTTTCTTTCCTCCACTTCCAGTGACATTTTCCTTTTTAACTTGATTGTCACTTTCTTTGGAAAACTGTAACAATTAGCTGGGACCCTGCCCCACTCAACTTGCCCAACACCAAAAACACTTTCTCCAGCAGCAACAAGCCCTGCCCACATTGCACTCTTTCTTGAAAAACTAATGGAGTCTACGGGCCCCAGGTGGGTGGCAGCTGGCCTCATTGGTAAATCATAATTTAATCATAATTAAATTGCGGTTTAATTTAATTAGCTATTTCACTGATGAGGAAAAACTAAAGAAATGAATATGACATAATCATTTCTGAGATTTTCTCCTTTTTTATTCTGGTCATGATACTTCAACTTCCAATTTTTAATTTCTAAATCCAGGCCAATGTATAGCTTAGGCAGATTCATGCATTTCTCCTCAGTTTGGAGGAAACTATTATTCAAATGTCATAGAATGTTTAGCGTCTGATAGAAATAGCTCTCAAATTTACATTTTAATTTTAATCATAAAATTAATCAAGTCATTGTATAGTCCTAGGTATTCATGATCCCAAATATAATAAACACTGCACGGGTGCAGTAATCCTTCCTACCAGAGATTTCTGTTAATACATTTAACATTATTCCTATCATGCCATGGTTTTGGCAGGCATTCACGGATTTACTGAGTTTTGAAGAGTATATTAAACCTTTTAGGGTGTGCAGTGCCCCAGAGTTTCTTCTTGCAACTATGTCTGCCCTTTCTTTACCTGCGAAAATCGTGTTCTCCTGTTCAAATCAACTTATGTATGTGAATGTAAGCTTTGCAACAGCAGGACTTTTATTCGCTCAAAGGCACATCTACAGGATCTAGAAAACTGCCTCTTATAGAGAAACTTGAAGAGTGGTGGCTGAATAAATCAATAAAATAATGAATAACTGTTGTCCTTATAAACTGAGATATAAACTGAGAATGAATACATTATGACAACCTTCCAGTGATATTTTAGGAAAAGATATTTTTTTTTTCTCTCTAACACTTAAAAGTACATGAAATGGTTACCTAACTAATTCTCTTCTCCATAGCTGGAACATCAAGTAACAAGAAAAGAATGACAAAAGTCACCAAAATCAATTTCAATGTATACAATGCTTGGCTTGCACGTGTTTAGTTTTAGAGAACCAGTGGGGTACATTTGGGAATTTCTGCTAGCAAACTATATTTACTCCAATCATTGTAACGGGCCATTTAGTTTAGTTCATTACACAAAAATTTGAGCCTGTGGAGTTTTTAATTAGGCTCAAGATCCCGTCTGCAACATGTTGGTCTGAAAACATATCAAGCAACATCAGCTGGAAAGTTCTCTCCAAACCATTTTAGACTTTTTAGAATTCCAAGGTCACTGTTTTGAACAGTACTAAGAAAGCAAGCTGGAAAACACAAAGAAAGGAGATTTTACTGTCTTTCATTTTCATGGTTTTGAAAAAAAAAAAAAAGGGAATGAATCAAAAGGTAGAAGAAATGTCATCTCGAGGTGACTCTGGTTTTTAAAATGAGATAAAACTAACCATCCTACAAATAACAGAATCTCTTTACACTACAATATAATCCAAGAAGCTGAGGTCAGAATAGAGCTTAAAAAGGCAACTGACATAAGCTTTTTCTGGTGTTGCAAGTACTATAAGAAAGATTAGGGGAGGTCACAGGATCTGAGTCTCTAGTACTAATTTCAACTAAAATAAAAATGTTCTTAAAAATATCATGTGCATTCTCATGCACACATGTATTTGTATGTGTGTGTGTGTATTGTGTGTGTGTGTGTGTGTGTGTGTGTGTATTTAGTATCTCTTGCAAAATATTCCCGTCTGGGCAATGCCACAGAAGAACATTTTTGCTTCTAAGAGAGTTAACCCTATTCATACCGATATATTCTCTAAATCACAGAAAATTACATTTGCTCTTTTAAGAAAAAAAAAAAAAAAAATTCAACTTAACTAGTTCTGCCACCTTACTTGCACAGTAACAGACCCATTTGTTCTCTTTTGTATTTATCTAGCCCATATTAGGTTTTCTTTCACTCTTCTTCTCTCAGATTTTACAAATTTCTCTGCTCTACCCATGCCCTCACCATATTGTATTCTTATCCCTTTCTTCATTTCTGTCAATTTCCTTTTCCCTCTTTCAATTTTACCCAGATTTTATCATATTCATTTCCAAAAATTTCTATATTGTTATTTTTGTCTCCCATCTTTTGAATACACTCAGAAGTACCAGAAGCAGAACATATGTGCACCCTGTGCAGAGAGGAGAAGCAAACTGTTGAACAGGAAGTGGTTGAATTCAGCGGTGAAGTTATGAAGGATGTAAAACCAGGGAGGCAAACACTGTGTCTTCTCCTTTTCCAAAGCATCCTTGCATTGCTGCCTTATTCAAGCCCAGTGTGCATCCTTTTAACTTGGCAAATGTTATTTGGCAACTGATTATCAATCTGAATATATATATATATATATATATATATATATATATATATATATAATGTAGATATAGATATATATCTTTTATTCTAAGAATATGGTAAGCTCTATATTACTGACAGGGTATTTATTACTTTTGTTTTATATATAGACAAGTTTTGTAATTCAAATTACCAAAATAGAACTTGAACTTGATGGACACATTTCTTTAGAATATAGATTCACTTATTCGAATGCCCTTTGCAAAACAACTCTTTAACTTCAAGAAGACTATCATCATATGACTTCTAACCCTTCTTCAGAATCACTCATTTCTTTCATGCATGAATTATTATCCTTTCACAAAAACTATTAAATGGTCTTTTTTTCTTCTTTCTTTTTCATATCGGCCTAAGGTAGAAGCAGCCACAGCAAATGTGGTTAAACCGAATTATCCACTTCTCTACATACCTACATCCATGGGGCTGAATTTACATGGAAAAAAACTTATACTTTTGATGATTGGATGTACTTCAATGCTATGAACACAACTTCTACAATAAACATAAAATTTACTTGGAATCCTGTTATACTTTATGCATTGGCTCTTCCACTCACCAAAAGTATATTTCTCTCTTCTCAAGTATCTATTAACTCTCCATATCCTCTTAATCCTCAGCAAAAATCTCACCTTTGTTAAGAGTCTTTCTAACAAAAATTAAAGAATTAAAATAGGATCCTCACCACCACTTGTTACCCAGTTAGACTCAATTAATTTACACTTTACACTGGAAATGAATAGTCTGAGATTATCGAATTTACCTATTTGCTTAATTGTAACTTCAGTCTCCCTGTCAGCTCTTTGGCATACTCTATGCTGTGTGTGTGTGTGTGTTTTCTTTCAAGCCTCAGAAAACCATATGATCTTAAATTTATTATCCCCATTTCCAGGTGAAGAAAAGGAGCTATAAGATCACACATAGATTTAAACCCAACATAGTTTTCATAACATTTTAGCATACTGTAATATTTCTTCCCAGACAACACAACTAATGAAATATAGTGTCCTAAAGTTGCTATATCTAGTAATAATAGAATATACAGCTTATGCTATTAAGTACTTTTATCAAGTGAAATTATTAAAAGGCGGTTAGTACACTACAGAAACATCACTTCTATTTAACTTATAAAAAGTAACCTAACCACAAAATATCCTTGAAAAGTTCTGACATTCTTACAAAGCTAATTTAAAATATGAGATTATTAAATGTGAGATACATCATATGTTAAATACAAAGGTGCTTTTTGAGAAATCAATGATTTAACATATCTCTCATATTTAATCCTCATGAATCTAACAGATAGGTTCATTTAAGTTTATTTGAAAATGATGATATACTAAAACATTTAGTTTAATTTCAAATGATAAGATTTTGAATCTAAACACAATAACTAAATGTATAAATATAGCTAAATTATGTAATCTCTCTGGGCTTCAGTTTCCTCATTGGTAAAATCAAGCTAATAATACCTACTTCACAAAGTTGAGAAAATAAGATAAGATAGTACTTATGAAAGCAACCAGCGTAGAGTGAGACTTACATAAGACTAATACCTGACACTCAGCGAAAACTCTGTGATTAATTTTTTGTGAGCTCTATATGTAGTTAAAATATATCAACATTTTTGAAGCAGTTTTATTTTCATTTGTGGGCTGCTCCTGGGAAGATATGAAACATATTGTTGATCATTTAACAGAACTTGCAGAGCCTATTATATTTGTAATTATCTTAATAAAGCTTTGTACCTCATGAGCAAATAGTGGCTCCTATCCAGTATTAAATGTTGTATCTAAACAAACTAAAAACAGCTAGTAATATCAATATTGAGAAGAGAAAAATCAAGCCCAAAGGCAGGACATTGTGTAAATACTAAACTTAGAGTATACAAGACCTCTTGATGTAATTAAATTTAAGTCTCACTTTGATGTAGAGTGCTCAATACAGTCCAGCAGGCTGACTGGATCAATCATGGCTTTTACTTTTGATTAAATTTAACTTCTCTACATAGATGCAATTGAAAACAATCAATGCAGGTGAAATAGGGAACAATTAACACATAGGTGACCAAAGTTTCATGCTTATACATATTATATACAATATTATCCACCTTCACAACAAACTGAAGCCTACAGCTTGAATTTATAGCTTACATATTTCATATAGTAATAAAAGGAACATTCACAGCAGACATAAATTTTAGTAGCAGCAAATCATCTTGAAACAAACTTGAAATCTCCAACTCCACTGTAATGGACCCAAATAGGATTAGTGGCTCAGCACCCAGTTTTTTAGAAGGTCTTCTTTTCCTGGTATATACACATTTCCTGTGGAGTCCTCTGTGTTAGTACAAGTTGATGTGGCATTCTCTTTCAGGGGGAGTGGGGAGTAGGGGTGGGGGAAGGAACTCCTACTAAGCCACAATGTACCTTTCCTTGAACTTTTTACTAAGAAGCAGACAGAGTTTGATCATTCTCTCTATGAGTTTGATAAATTAGTCAGGTTAGGCTATATTATGCTGGTTAAAAAACAAATTCTAAAATCTTAACCAACAATATAAAGATATCTTTTTCACTCAAATGAAAGTCATTGTCATTAAATGCTTGCAGCTCAGGTAGCAGACAACTTTCATACTGCCACATGTAGCACACAGAATCATCCTAACCTTCCTAGAATCTTCCTTTCTTACTAGAATCTTTCATATGTATATTTTAAACTGCATCGGTGGTATCTATCTGACAACTGGTTGTAAAGTGAGAAAGACTTTGAAAAAGATACTCCCATAGTTATCTGTCAAAGTTCTGTGCTATGTCAGACTTGTACTTATTGCCCAGTGGTAAGAATTAGTCACAAGACCTTACCTAGATATAAGGGGGACAAAAAAAGCGTTTATCAGTGAGACAGGAAAAGGAAATGAGTTTGCTGAATATCTAACCCATCACTATCACAGCCTATAGCATTTGAATGTTTTTGGTGGATATGATTCCCACAGGGTATTAAAAAAATAAAATTGACATATTTAAAGTTAGGGAACAGTCCAAAAGACTGCTCTCACTTCTGTCACTGCAAGTTTGGGAGTACCCCAAACTATTCTTAGGTTTGATAATTCCCTAGAACTCCCTGAAAGCTGTTATACTGATGGTTAAGGTTCATGACAGCTAAAAGTTAGTAGCCAAAGGAAGAGTCATACATCGCAGAGTCTAAAGTTCCAAAAGTGGATCTTCTAGTTGTTTTCTCCCTGAGGAGTCATGGACAACATCGTATTCCAGCCCCTAATGTGTGATAATACACATAAAGTATTGACCACCAGGGAAGCTCATCTGAGCTTGCAGGCCACAGTCTTCATTGGGACTACATCACATAGATAAGGCAGGATCCCCAGGTGACTGATTTCAACCTCCGTCCCCTCAGGAGGTCAAGCTCCTACCATTTGATGTTGTCACGCAGCAGCCCACCCATCTGTCCCCTCGTACCTACCCTTAAAGAAAGGAGAATCTGTGAGACTAATCCTTTCAGGGACTTTGCTTCACCTTTGTGCTTACACCTTATGTCTCCCTGTTTGGCCCCAGGGGACGGCTGGTCAGCCAATGACGGGTAAGATTCCTCATGGGGCGGGGGGGAGGGGGGGGACAACTCGAGCCAGGCACAGTCGAGTGGGGACCAACAGGGGTTGATAGTGGTGGGTATAGACCCCCACCTTTCCCCGGTTAAGGAGAGCTTCTGCCTTTGTGGCTGCATTCCTTCCCACAACCTGCTTGGGATGAGATTCAATGGTGTAATAACATCAGTTCTCCATCTATCCATTTCAGTAAGTTTCAGCATAAAGGTTTTGTCTCTTGGGAGGTACATCCTGAAACTGCCGGTTCAGCTGCTTGCAGGCAAGGGTAATTAGATCGAATCAGTTTCTTAGTATAATGTGTGAAATTCACAGACCTTGGAGGAAACAATGTTGCTTTCTTGTGTGTGCATCAATAAAAGCCACAAGATGGCCCAACTCAGGGCTCTCATTCCTTTGAGGCTGTGAGACCCTTGGCCCCTATTTCATAACTTTCTTGATTTCTGTTTCTTACTTTCTTAACCCTTCGCCACCCCTTCTCGTTTGCTCACGGCCTGTGTTGCGCTGGACACGACAATTTGACCCAAAGCCCTCACCCTAAATCATATTGTTAGATTATCTGCTACGACCAGTCTCATCCTAAATTACATTGGTAAAAGACCCAGGTCATTCAAGCCCCAGACAAACAAAACTGCTCTAAAAAAGAATGGCATTCCAAAAGCTTAGAGATTACTCACCAGAACAGTAGGGCAAAAGCCAGACCATTCTTTGGGCAAGGTTAAATACTTTACTATACACAACTAGACATAGTCATGGTATTAGAAAGAAAGAGATTAGGGACAGCGTTTCAGCCCCTGCTACCAGATATTCCTGAAACCCAAATTTCTTTCTGTAGTTATTTCAACCTTTCCTTTACATCAGTAATGGCATAAATTCCTTCGTTTAGTCATCTTTGCACATCTCAAGCTAGATATTACATGCGTCTCACCTAAGCACCCATGTTCATCTATATATTTTACATTAATTGTGGTCATAAAAATAAGTGGCTTCTGTAGCACCATCGGTAATAATTCAAATATATGGCATTCCACCCCAAATAGTAAGAGGAAAGAAGGAATTTCTAAGGCATGAAATGTACTGAAAGAAGCACAAAACCTGGTTATGAGAAAGTTTTAACACTTCAGGTAAGAAGTGAAAAAGAAAGATAAACTTTTATGAAGTTATCTTCTTTATAGTAGTGAATTTACATAAAATTATTTTATTTAAAATTCACAACACCCACAGACTTCTAATACTATTATTTAACAGGGAAACATTGATATTGTATAAGATCTTGGAAACTGGCATAAGCCATTGAATGAATTCAGTAAGCAATGGATGTATATTTAAACAATGTTCTTATTGGCTAATATTCCTGTTACATTACTATGTCATGTTGTTTTTAAAGAAACAACTACTGTCCAGCCGATAACTTTGTGTGGGACTTTTTCAAGTTTGTATAAATATCTCAACAAAATTTCTAGACTGAAGTTTTCTCTATTTTTTCATAAACATCTTTATTTACAGTATAAATTTTTAGGTTAAGAGTATTTTCTGACAGCTATTGCTCACAAAATGTACAAGTTCACAAATAATATTTTGTCCGTAGAGCTGGTATATAATAAAATCAACAACAATCATTTTTAAAATAGTAATTTAAATTCTTTGTGACTAATTTGACTTCATTGTATGGCAAAAACATAAAATCCAGCGGAATTTTGTTTTTTACTGTAATAAAATATAAATTTACTAGCAATGAAAGAAGTGCCTGAAAATAAATTGACCAATCAAACTGTGGAGAGAGGTCAACAATGTTTATGCTAAGTTAAGGCTTTTCTATAGCATATGATGGAACTTTAAGACATAGGACATAGTTGAATAAATTTACAAAAATGAAAATAAAAGTCATTAAGATAAAGTCCAAACTGAAGAGAACAGAGTGAATAAAATAGATTTCATCTTGCAGTTGATTGAGCTATCAGTGGAAGTTGATAATAAAAGGTAATATCATTTAAAGATAAATTGGGCATAATAAGGAATCATTAATTTTTAATTTGCTGATCTCTGAAGGGACTAAAAATTAACCTAGGTTTGCACAGTTTTTATTTATGTTTTTCTTCATGTTTGGAAGGTATGACTGACATTTTTCATTTTTTAATACGTGTTTTTTTATCTGAAGAAATCAGAAAAGTTTGTCAAACTTATATGAACCATTCATTAGCTCTTAAAGGAAGGAAACAGCTGCCTGTTGTAATTATTTAGACTATATTAATGCAAATTAATTTTACTGTGCATACTTATTTTTCAAGGCATCACTTAACAGTAATTTTACATAGCAAATCTATTAGTGCATTTTAACTAAGCTAAGAAATAGCTTCTGAGCTCAGCTCACCAGGGTGGACTAGGGTAGGCCCATTGTTCAACAAAGATCACAGTTTGAGTCTCTGTGTAGCTAATCAGGATGAAAATAAACCTCAGGAAGTACTGCTCTCCTAGGGATTCTGCACCTTTCTTAAGAAAACATTGACTCCGAGGAAACATGGAGAAATGTAGAAAATGAGAATTGAAAGAAATGGATTAGGAAAAGAAAACTATAAACAAAGTGTTAGAAGAACAGTTTGCTTCAAGATAATCTGAAGAAAGTGCAATAAGGCACAGTGAAGTTATTTTGAAAGGAGAATTAGCATGGAGTAAATTTTTAAAAAATTACTTCATAGTATCGAATTATAGAAAAAGAAAGTATTATAAATATGCTCATATTTTTCTGACTTTTTTCATGACTAAAGAGAGGTAATTATTTATAATGACTTCATTCAATATTACTGTTACTTCCATAACCTTAGAATAGAATATTTACCAAGAAAAGCCTTTGTCAGCTGTGCTAGAACTTGAAATATTAATATCAAAAGGAGAATTCTGAAAGGCCACCTCTGGTTCCCAGCAGAGTTGTTTGGCATAACTGGGTCAATCATCATTTTAGCCAGATAGGACTTTCAGTATATATGTATCAAGTTTAAATAAGAAAAGAAGGGAGGCAGGGAGAGAGGACCTGCAGGAGGAAGGAGAACATAAAAGAAGAATAAAGAATGCTTCTTATGTACTTTATTTTTAAAAATCAGAGTTTAGTATTTATAATATTGGTCAGCTTTATCAAAGACAATTTGCACCTGACAAGTTAAACAGGCAAGGAAGACCTTATTCAAGAATGTAACAATAAGGTCAAGACTATTGCAGTAGGGGAGAGAGGTTGAATTTAACTCCATTAAAACAAAAGGTGGGAGCTTTGAAGCACTGAGAAGACCTAGTGGAAAAGCACTGGGGAGAGGTTGGTCAATGTGATAGGATATCTATTCTATGTTTGCTAATTGGCACGTGCAGAAATTAGATTTCTGCCCTCCCACAGAGACTGGGATATAGAGGCACTATCTTTCCATGATTAGATTTCAAAGACCTGGTTCCCATATTTTTGAGAAAGACATTGTTAGGTTGTAAAACTAGCAAAGGCTGGGAGAAGATTTACGTCTCCAAGGAGCAGAGAAAAAATTTAAAATTGCAAGTTTAAATGCTCCTAGAAGAGAGAGGTCAGGGGCCTGTGTCTGAATAAACCTGTCCAAAGCTTAGTCAAGATGAGGTGAATGTTAAGGCTGTCTTAGCCAGATTTCTGTCAATATATCTCATGAAGTGGTTTCATTCACTTTGTGCTGCTCTTTTTTCCGTCTTTGGTTTTGTATTCTTGCCCTCAAGGTATTCATGCCTACACTTACTATTTTATTTTAGTGTTGTTTGTTTCCTCTTCTCAGTCTGTCCCTTTCTACTGCAGTTCGATTTTCGCTTGGTGATTCCCTAGTGCCTACCTCCATTAATCAAGCTACTGGTAGTTGTTCCTCTTCATATGAAATATATTAATTGTTTCACTAAGAATGAGTCTTTCACTCAAGTGTTTAGACAGAGAAACAGAAGACAAAGACATTTAAACAACATCGAAAGACAAAGACGTTATCTACGTTGGCAGCACGTCACGCTCTCGGTGCCAGAGCCTGAGCAGAGGAGCCAGGGGGCTGAAGCTGCTGCTGCAGTGGGACCCCTGGCGGCGACTCAGGGGGACTCAAGCAGAAGCCGGTGGCCAGGACAGTGCCTGGCCAGTAAGAGTTCAATTTCACCCAGTGACAGACTTCACTACAGAAACACCCAGAGGTGTGTCAATGGTTGGAAAACAGAAAAGCCGCTCTGCATACTAATGACAACGAGTACGCTAAACCAAGCAAGCTGATGGTCCCCTCAAGGTCCTTAACTTGGAAGCACAACCTTGAAGACACCTGCTGCTGTTGCAGCTCCAGCAGGGAGGCGGGGGCGGGGGGGGCGGGGGGGGGGGGCATTGTTCCGTTAAAAGCATCAAGCAAGCTGTCGTGTGGGGTACCCTGCTTGCTGTGCCATTTGTCACGCAGGGGATCCTGCCAACTACACCATGTGTCATGTGGGGCGACCTGCGGGGTCTCTGGTCCTGCTCCCCACATAAGAATGCAGGACATGGTGAGGCCAAAAAGGAACACCCACGGAGCCATAGACAGGGGAGTCATACCACTATAGTCTCACTGGCGGCTAGGTTGGAGACACAGGAAGCAGGAGCCACACAATCCGCAACCCACCATCCACTTGTCTCTGTCAACCAACCTCACTTGCTAGCTGTAATCAGCCCTGCTAACTGCAATCCGCTCTTGCTAGCTCAGCCACCATCTTCTTGCTAGGCCCCCATTTTCTGCTAGCGTAGCCACAGCAGTTATATTAGTGGCCAATGGCTCACTGGTTATAGCTGACGGCCAACTAGCCACAGCTGATGGTCATCCAATCACAGTTGGTGGCCATTTACTACCTGATCCAACACCTTTCTATGTGAGGCCGAGAGGAAACTGCTTTCTGGGGCTCTGTCCCAACACAAGCAATCTATCATCTGAGACATAAGAGGAGTGTGGATGACTTTCGAGTTGGGGAGCGTATTTGGGTGCATGGAAACAAGCCTGGATTTATCTGATTTCTTGGAGAAACCCAGTTTGCACAAGGCCAGTGGGCCGGGATTGACTTCGATGAGCCCATAGATAAGAATGATGGCTCAATAGCAGGAGTTCGGTATCTCCAATGGGAACCTTTAAAGGACATCTTCATCCAACCTTTAAAGTGGATGAGGAAGGTGCAGGCAGAAGATAAAGTCTGGTTTCTTGGCGAGACAGACTTTGCCAAGGGCGAATGGTGTGTGTGGAGTTAGATGAGCTTCTTGAGAAGAATGAAGCGGCTGTTGCTGGAATAAGATATTTTCAGTGTCAACCCAAAGCTGGCCTGTTTTCTTCTATCCATAAAGGGACTAAAATTGTCTTTCCTTCCACTACGCCAGCCAAAGCCACCTCCACGGCTGAGGCTGGTGACCACACCCACCAGCCTGAAGCGCAGCCCATCTGTCTCTTCTCTCAGCCCCATAATCTCATTAGTCTCCAACGTAAGCAGCAAGTCCAGATAGGCAGGATTATTGACTGCAACCTCCTCCTGCGATGCCAGAAAGATCTCAGGTGCCACTGTCCTCCAGGAAGCCCCGAGAGAGAGGCAGCAGCATGCAAGCAGCTGCTGGCAAACGGGGTCTACCTAGAGGGGGCAGAGGGGGCTAAGGCCACAAGCCACGTGGGGGAAAGAGAGCAGGAGCTAGCTCTGGCCTGGGACAGACATCACCAGCATTTCCTGCAAGTGGAGGCCAAGATGGACCATCTGCAAACAATGGTGGAAATTGTTGATAGGGAGAAGGTGGAGCTTCTCAACCAACTTGAAGAGGAGAAAAGGTAAGTGGAGGACCTTCGTTCTGGGTTGAGGAAGAATCAATTACTAAAGGAGATCTTGAGCAAAAGAGCCAGCCCGATTTCTAAAGACCCTGGCAATGTAAGAGGGCAATTAACTATGTAGATATTTCTCTTGTTAACACAGAGTGGTTACAGATTAAAATACTTATTGATATACTCTAATATTAACTGCATAATCTGACCTTGAGACATTGACTTTAATATGTCCATGCATGTGGCTTTCAAAGCAGTCAACATTTGTATCCTGAAGAAATTGTATGTAATGACTAAACTCTATCAAAAAAAAAAAAAAAAAGACGAAGACATAAAAAAATAACAGCTGAACCCAGAACCCAGAAGCAGAGCCCCTCTTTAACGGATTCATCTCTTTTTTGACAGATACCAGATAGTTTAGATTCTGGGATATGGTTTTAACTGAGTGCTCTTCACTACTAGAACTTTTCATAAGGATCCCACACAAAAAATTTGTAAACAGAGTACTTTTTAAAATGCATTGCATTTTAGGCAAAATTATAAGTATATGTATCAAATAATAAATATAAAGGTTTGTATACCCACATTCAATCATTCATGAATTAAGATACAAATTTAGCATGTATTTTGCCATACATACTTGTACATTACCATTAACCAATAAGTGGTAGATTTGTATTTTTAAAGTGCATTACTAGTTTGATAACATAGATCATATTTAAGCTTAAGGATGAAAACAGTGGCAATTCTAATTTCAAAATCTAGGTTATCTCACATAGATTATAATATAAATATAATGTATGAAGTTCCATTTTAAGTGTGCAACACACTTAAGTTTTAAACAATAAGTAGAAATGATGTAAAAGAATATAAAACAATCTTATTACTCTATTAAAAAAAAGAATATGCACCAAATTTAATCTTCACCATCGTGTAACATAATTTTATAAAAACTGATGAAAGAACTTTATATTAATGGTTCAGAGATATCAAAATTCAAAGTTAATTTTTAAATAATTAATTCCAACTTATACGGTATAAAAATGTAAGTTAAATAATGTCACAATTATTTACCTCTATTCATAGCATATGGATAAGTTGATAGATATAATTATATGCAATATATTTTTATACATATAATTATAAGCACCCTCTATTATTAGGGTAGGCGATGTTTATATAAATAATACCTTTGTTCCAGCAATTTTGTTTGTACATTGGAGATACTCTGGAAGAGTTTGAAAACTATTGTATATCAATAATAGATTCAGTGAAATTTTTAAAGACCACATTTTTATTTATTGAGCAATAATGAAAAGGGACATCTTATATGCCCATGTCTCCTGAGGCCTCTCTCAAAGGTTACAGTTTATTTCTGTTATTGAAGTTTCTTGTAGATAAATACCTGTGTTCCTTTCAAAGTCCTAGATAGATAAGTATGTCTGTCAAATTCTGCTCAGAATTTGGCAGAATAAAGTATGACACATTCTTTCAATGCATGCCCTTTATTATTATTTTTCTTTAGTATTCTTTATGTGAAGTCTGGATGAAAACTGTGTAGACATCCTGAAATTCTGATGATAGTCAAATTGCCAGTAACAGGACAATGCAAGTATTTCTCATTCCAATATTTGCATACAAATAGTAAAACAAGCTCTTATTTCATAATCTTCTGATTCTAGAACAATGGTTGTCAAAATATTGCCATGACTAATTATACAATAAATAGCTGGAATTTATATTAAAAATATAGAGTCTCAGGGCTATTTGAGTCTTACTGAATCTTGAGGATAGGACAGAGGGATTAGAATGTGTTTTTTTAAAAGCCCTGCAGTTTGCTATTGATGTTGTTTTGTTTTTTAAATTAAACATTTACATGCAAATTAACACACATCTCTTAAATTTGATTTCTCCAAAGTATTTATTATATTTTAACCCTCTCTTAGGACAGCTTATCAAAGATCCATTATGCACAATGAGTAAAATATTGATTGATACTATTTGCTGAATGAAGTTTATTTCTTCTAACTAAATGGACACCGGTTTAAAGACTGTTTCTTAAATTGTTCTAGTTGAAAAAGCTCAGATTTTGAAGCTCAGTTAAAAAACAAAATCAAATCTCAGTTCTTTCCATATCAAATTCAACTGGGCAATCCACTGAACCTCTTTAAACCTCAAATCCTTATTTTTGAAATGGAAATTAATACCCTAAATTGGCCATTGGCAATTGAAACAACCTCAAGGCCCTGTCTCCTCCCTAGTGGTCCAGGTTGAAACTGAAAGTTCCCAACTTTCATCATGTGGTTCTGGCAGCCACCCTCCCATCCTTAGATGGGGTTCCAAAGTCACCTCATTAACATAACAAGAGACACCACTGTCACTCTCAACACTTAGGAAATCCCAAGGGCTTGGGATCTATGGTCAGGAATCATAGACAAAAATCAAATATATCATGCGTATAAAACAGAATACTGCACTTCGCATGCCAGGACTAGCATGATGCTTTACAAAGAGTAGGCATTAATAAATAAATATTGAATTAAAGTTTGAATGATTGATTGAAAGTACGAAGTAAGTTAGAAAAGTCACTTCATATTCCAGGACAGAAAAAAGCATAAACTAAACAAGAGATTTATAGAGACAATACATAGGAGATATAGATAAATAAAATAAAATCCATAAGTCTTAGTGGGTGATCAGATATCAAGAGTAGACATTTGATTATTGTTGCTATCTTTTGCTTTTTTTGTCTTTTTAAAAAATATGTTATTTGATTATTAATGCAACTTTTTAAACTTACTAGAGAAACACACATAATGTGAATCTTGTCATTATAAATACCTACTGTTGAATCATGTTCATATGCCTTCAGTGATGACCAACAATGCTCCCATATCTTCTAACTTTTATTTCACTCGGTAGATTTTCCAAAATTTCACCTTTCTCTTTGAGCTCTCTCAACTCCATATCCCTTAACTCCGCAGAAACAAACCATTTCAACCTTCCTGGTTACTGTTTTCAATACCCTTAACCACTATCCTACCTTTATCCTACCCTTTCTTAGTGGAAAAGAGTATTCTCCATCTGTCTAAGAGGAGAGTTGTAGTGCTTAGAGATACAAAATGGAAGGACAATGACTGAGAACACAGTTCTGAGGAGATAGATTGGAAACTGTAGGATAGCTAGGAGCTCAAGATTTAAGACAGAAAGAACAGGTACATGGTTATTGTCATACTCTGTCTGGAGTAAAGTAGGTCTGAATCAACCAAGTGCCTAAGGTAAGGAAGAGAAAGAGAAGATATTAAATCCATTGAAGAGGTAGAATTTATAAGACTCAATCACAAGATTGGATCCAAGGCATAAAAGTGAAGAAAGGAGGAGTGACTTTGAATGTCAGTTATTCTCTTTGCGAGGAGCCAATGAAAGTAAATGTTCAATATTATGATATCCTGTGAAATGTGAATGTTTCATTAAAAAAAAAAAAGAGCTGGAAGTTTTCAAATGACTCATAAGTAAAGCAAATGTTTACTCTGAAAGGGGAGTCCAATCCTGATCTCTGAATACAGAGACTTTTCCCATTAGATATAAGAGTTGGATCCTTCATTTATTAATGGGTCCATTCAGCTGGTATTTATTACATGACTGACACTGTTCTTGGTAATGGAAAAGATTATGACAAACAGAACTAAACTCAGTTCTTCTTGAAGGTACTTTCAGTTTAGTGAAGAATAAAATATCAATCTAATAATCACAAAATGAAATAAAAATACAGAATATGATAAGCATTATAAAGAAAGTATATAGTGCAGCTTACATATTTCCAAATTAGACCTTGGTAGCTCATTACACTATAACAATACTAAGTTAAATGGAATTCATGTTCCTTTGATTTTTTTCTGTTTGTATTTTGTATTGTTTTGTTTTTTAAAATAATTTATAGTATTTTTGATGAAAAGATCAAACCACTCCAAAATGAGTACCAGAGCCAATTGTCAGAGAATGATACAAAACTTAAATAATAAGCTTGGCTCAAAATACCATGTGAAATCCCTTCTGTATAATTTTGTATAATACTACTTCTCATAGGCAAGTTTTAGATTTACTGTCTCTATAGTGTTTCATTAAACTATGTGTCATAATAAAGGTGAAAAATACTCTCTTGAGCTCCTCAAAAACATACAAAATTAGGGAATTAATTTGCATCGGGGATTTTAAATACAGATTCAGTACCTTGCTATGTGGCATTCATAGGTCTCAAAAATAATACAAAACGCTGGGTTTGACATTTTTCAAGCAACCACAAAACTAGAAAAAAACTCAATAATAAATTGTAGGTAAGAGGAAAGGTAAGAACACAATAAATACTCCTTGTTTGGTTTATTGTCAAAACGCAATTTTCATATTTTATTTATAAAATATCACAGTAATCCAATGATGTACCTTTTTGCTATATATTGTATTTGATAGCATCATACTTCTGAAAAGACGCAAAAGGGCAATTCTTGCAGCTGAAGGTGACCTTTATTACTTCTCTTTCTAAGTGACTTCTCCCAAGATTGCAAGGCCAAAATGAAAAATAATAATAATAATAAAAATTAGGAAGCCAAAGCTTGCAGATTAGCACTCTTTTTCTATACCAAATTATATTGATTGCTGTGCATTCATCTAGTTGATTTTTGTTAATGATATGCAAAGAAAAGTCATTCTCAAATGTTCATTCTGTCATGGTGACTAATCAGTGTTTTTGTGTCCTGTATTTTACAGTTGGAGAAGATGCTGTGTCAGTGACCATTTTCATTAACATCTGCAGCAGATGTTAAATTTTCCACATTAATGGTCAGATAACCCTTATAAATGGGAAGAGTTCCGTGGAGTTAGTTAATAAGAAACCATAATCAATAAAAAAAAAAAAAAAAAAAACTACATAAAATTTTGTTTTTGAACAAGATAACAGGACAGGGGAATTTTCCTGCATGGTGACTACTGTAAAATGAATTTCTCCTGAAGAAGAAATGCAGGCGTAAACTTTTTTGATTCTTATAAGATGAACTTACCCAGTAAACAATTACTTTATAGCAGTCGCTTTAATGTGCTTAAAATGTGACTATAAAATCCCAGCCTGTGAAGTGACTATAATGCTTTCACTGGGAAAGAGTTAAAGAGGGTTTGTGTAACGAGATGTGAAAGTCAGAAAGGAGGTATTGGAGCTCGTGCAGTCTGAGTCATAGCAAAAATATCTAGTCAGTTTTAGATGTGTGTTGAATGTTTACATCTATCATTACCCATTTTCAAAGAAAACTGGTAGGATAGGTGGGGCGTTAAAAAATTAAGTGCACTATTTCAAGTGTGAAAAATCATTTTAGAAAATATTTCTTGAGAATTCTGTTAAATGCAATTTGGATATGTTACATTCCAATCTGTACAACTGAACTAGAAAGTACAGGAATAGTAAAAGTAGAAAAATGACAGATAAAAAAATTTTACAAGTTACATGATATGCATTCAGTGCCATTCAAAATGGTCACCATACTTGTTTTAGTTACAAAGACTTGCTGTCTGCTTTATATACTTGACCCACATCCACACACTTGAGCTCTTCACAAATGAAATGCATGATGAGCTGTAAACCTCAGTCATGAAAGTTGTGTCAGTTGGCTTTTTGCTACACATACTACTCCAAACAGATCAATAGTTAATATAACGTAGAAAACAACAATTTTACTTAGACAAACAAATAAGCAAACAATTTATGTGGACCAGAAATATAAAAACAAATCAAATTAAAATCATGGTCGTTATGGTTTCAAGGCTTAAATAAGGCTAGAGCATCCAAGAGATTAATGCTTCAGATATTGGGAATTAAAATTCCTTCACTTAAGACATAGAGCAATGGATCTTCTTTATAATCCCAGTAACGAAAGGAACTTGAAAAGAAGCCAACTGCTGAATTTTAGCTAGGCTAATTCTTTCAGGAAATTAGAAAATTATGCAGACACAATTTGAGGAAACACAATTTGAAATTAAAGTTTTCAACACATTTGGTGATTGGATGCCCAGTATCATCATATCACAGTAGTTCCAAAACACGTTTTTACATCCTAGGTCTGTGGTGAAGGTCTAGGGGACTATTGGAAGCAATTGTTTAAATATTAGATTTATTTTTCAGAAAAGTGAGAGGAGGGACAGAGAAAGAAATTGAAAACGTTGATTAAAATATATAAACAATGGAGAAAACCTCCAGCAACAAGTAATATAGTTATGAAAATATAAATTAAAATTCAAAAGGAAACATGATAGTGTTTGTGGATTATAAGGCTTGTGTTCATTTCAAAGCCAAGATCATATAATGTTCTAACTCAGGAGCAATTATTTTATGTAAGGATTAATTTCAAGGCTGTAAATAAACTACTTGATATACTATTAGAAATAATAAATGCTCACAAATAGTAGTTACCTAACATCAATTTCTCCCTCTCTCTGCCTCTCTTCTTCAATTTTGCTACCTTTCTCCACAAGCCATGTAGTAAACTGTAGATTTCATCCTTGACATATTTGGAAAATAAGCCGTGTGACACTAAGTAGTATCCATTAAACAAATATAGATTGTTTTTTATCTACTCCGCTTCAACAGAAACTGCTGTATGTAAGCTCTTTAATGGTCAATTAATTCCAGAAAAGCATAAAAACTCTTTTTTGGCCAAAATATCTAAAATCTAGTCATTGACTATATAACTAAAAAAGAGAATATGTCCTACTTATCTTGTTATTGATCGTTATTCTTTTGAATATTCAATTTTATGTATTCTTAATGTCATCTTATTGATCTTAACTTTTTTATTTTGCAAAATGCTTTCTTTAGGTCCATTAATATTCATGATCAGATTTAACATAGAAGAACTATTCCATTAAATTTAAATTAAATGCTTGGTTATGTGTGTTTAGAATGGTGTTATTATTAATTGTTTATGCTAACTCCATGTCATTATATCTAGTGCAAGTTCTGGATTGTCTACCATGCTGAAAAATGCAGCTGGGATGGGAGTTTTCTTTTGGAAGATAGATAGGTAATGGTGATTGAAAATGCTAATGATTTGGAATCAGTTCTGGTTCAGTAGAAGCATTCTCTCCTGATCAAGTTTTTGATGAACTGTGTAACAAAATTGCTAAATATTCCCAGCTACTATCGGGCATAAGTTTCCTGATACAAAATTAAACACTATTATCATCTGTTCCCATCCAATCTCTTTTTTTTCTTTCTGCTTCAGTTGTTGACATAGCATTCCAAGTGACATTGCCAAATACATTCCACTCCCTTGCTTAACACCATTCACTACCTTTCTAGCACTTTAGGGATATTTAGTGTCTAAACCTACTACTATCCTCTTACATGCCATTAATTTTGAATTTACTCCGCCTTTCATTTATCCTGATCTGTCACATTCAAGCTTTTCTACATGATATTCTCTCTATTTCATTCCCTATTTTACCTGGATAACTCTCTAACTTTAGTTCTAGCTTTAAAGGTCACGTATTATTTATTACAGAACTTCAGAAACTTGTAGGTCAATAACAAGAGAACAAACATTTGTATCATCAGAGTTCAAGAATGCAAGGAAAAAAGACAGTGAGGCTGAAAGAATACTCAAAGAATAGTGGCTTAAAACCCCAAATTTGGCAAAATAAAATAATGAACTACAAGTTAAAGCAAGTGAGCTAACATCAGGTAAGGTAAACCCAAAGAAATCTATTCTAAAACACATCATAATTTAACTTCTGAAGACTGAAAGCAAGGAAGACACCTTGAAAATGACCAGAGAGAAATAAAACATCTGAAATTTGTCATCTGAAATCATGGAGGGCAGAGGAAGTAGCACAACATTTTCTTACTGCAAATGTTTCTTACAACATTTCTTTACTTACTTACCATACATTTTACATTCAGTGGAACTATTTTGCAGGAATGATGAAAAAATAAAGACATTATCACCTAAAGTAAAATGAACAGAACTTGTCACTAGCCTTAAGAAATGACTAAAATAAGTTTTTCAAAAAAGGGGAATTGAGAAATTAAACAATCATGTAGCATCAGGAAAGAAGAGAAAATGAAAAGAGTACAATATGATTAAACAAAAAAGACATTTTTCCTCATGAGTTTTCTAAAGTATGTAATAATCCAAGTAGAAATTATAACACCATCTGATACTCATGACAATAATATTTAAAAGTAAGGAAGATAAAGAAACCTAAATAGAAGTAAGCCTTCCTCACTTTGCTGGAAGTGGTAAAATGTTGATGCCAGTACACCAATAACTGTGTGTATTCAAATATTTATAGTCATCATTGGGAAAACTATGGAAAGTGATACATTCAAACACACTATAAATCAATTAATGTAAAATCATTTTTAAAATGTACAAGTAATACACATGAAGGCAAGGCAAGAGAAACAGAAAAAAACACACAAATAACACAATACAGAATTAAGCCCTAATATATTAATAAGTATCTTTAATGCACGTGGTCTAAATAATTAATTGTAAGGCAGAGGTTAAGAGTGATAAAAATAGGTCCCAATTATATGCCATTTTTAAGAAGTACACTTAAAATTCAATGTCATAAGTAGGTGGAAAGTAAAAAGATGGAAGAAAGATATACCATGCAATAAGTTACTTCAAAAAGCAGGAGTGGTTATATTAACATCAGATAAAGTAGGCTTCAGAGCAAAGAAATTTACTAACAGCAAAGAGGGACATTACAAAACAATAAATAAACAGCATACACAGAGTATATAACAATCTTAAATGTGTACACAACAAATGACAAAGCCTCAAGATATATGAAGCAAATATTGTTAGAGCTGAAAGAATAAATAAGTAAATTCACAATAATGATTGGGGTTGTTGATAAAACTCATAACACTAATAGGAAATATCTGGAGAGATGTAGATCTGAACAAAGCAATAAACCAATGGATCTGTTTAACATATTTAGACCATTCTACTCAACAACAGAAGAATAAAAATCTTTTTCAAACACTCATGAAACTTTCTCCTAGGTCATAAGATAAATATTAACACATTTAAAAGCATCAAATCATATGTTCTTTGACTCTAATAAAATCAAACCATAAATTAATAATAGGAAGACAAAAGGCAACTCTCAAATCACTAGGTAATTAAATAGCACACTACTAAAATAATTGATTGGTCTAAGAGGGCAACTCTAAATGGGAAATACATCAGTCAGAAATATAGTGTAAATATGACATAGCAAAATATTTGAGATGCAGCCGAAACAGTGCTGAGAGGTAAATTTATAGCACTAAGTACTTACATCAGGAAAGAGGAAAGATGCCAAATAAACAACCTAAGTTCCAACATACAAGAAACTAGAAAAAGAACAAAATAAATCCAAAGCAAGCAGAAGGAAAGAAATAATAATGATAAGGGCAGAAATAAGTGAAATTGAAAAAAGAGCCTATCAATGAAGTGCAAAGGTGGTTCTTCAAAGCAATCAATAAAATTGATAAACCTTTAGTAAGATTGAAAAATTTAAAGAGAGGAGACACACTCCCAATATGAAGACTACAAAAAGAGATTTAATAGTCATTACAAAAAGTAAAAAAGAATTCTGTGAGAAATTGTTCATTGAAACACAGAAGAAATGGTCCAATTTCTCAAAAATCAGACTATTGAAACTCAACCAAGATGAGGGCCTGGATATCACTATAACCAATAATGGCATTTAATTCCTAATTTAAAACCTCCCCAAAAGAAATCTCAAGATTTAGGTGATTCTACTGGAAAAATTCTACCAAATATTTAAGCAAGAATTAGTATCAATTTTACACCATTTATTCCAAAAAATGGAAAGTGGAGGAAACTCTCTAAAACAAAACTGGCCAACTAAAATTCTATACCCAGAAAAAAATATATGCTAAAAAATTAAAACAAAATAAAGACTTTTAAAGAAAAAATTGTTTTTGCCAGATGAAAGCTGACAGGCATCATTTCTAGCTGACCTACGGTATAAGAACAGCAAACAGTTCTTGAGATGAAGAGACACATTCCAGATCAAAGAAGGGTCTGCAAGAAGGACAAAAGAGCATGAAACAGATATAAGTATGTGAGTAAATATAAGGAGACATATTAAAACCTTTATTATATAAATATCTGTAGATACATAAACACATATGTTTCTTCACAAGATTGTTTAAAGTGAAAAAAATAATGTGCGTCTGGGTTTAGAATACATCTAAAAGTTTAAAAAAGAAACGATGCTGGAAAATGAATAGAATTATTCTCTTGTAGTGTTTTAACATTGTATGTGGAGGAGAATATTATTTAAAGGCAGATTGTGATAACCAAAGCATGCATATTGTAATCAGTCATACAATTAGGAAAAAATAAAGGTAGAGCAAAGCAAATAATAGAGAAGATAAAATAGGACACAAAAACTGAAAATTATTCACTTCACCCACAATAAGGCAAGGAAGAAGTAAGACAGGACAGGAAAAAAAACAACAAATGAAATATATAGGAACAAATAGTAAGATATGTGTAAACATGGTCATATAGATACTTATTATTAAATATAAACGGACTATACACTGCTAAAAGGGAGGGATTGTCAGAATGAAAAACCAGGACAACTATATATTTTTATGCAAACACATTTAAATATAAAGGCAAAGAGAGATTGAAAATAAAAGAGCGGGGAAAATATCACATAATCACTGTCATAGGAAAGAGAGTTAAGAATAAAATATGGGGTTAGGGGAAAATAGACATTTAAAGGTGAAATTAATGAATTTATGTACTAGCATAATGTAAGAGGAATGTTGACAAGGGAAGAAAGCTTTAAAAAGAAAGTGTAAAGTGGTATGGAAAATAATACAAGCAAAAAGTGGAGCTCCTAAATTTACATTACAGAATGACATATATATATATATATATATATATATAATTTTATTCTTTGTTTTTATATAACATTAACTAAAGGACAAAAATACATAATTGTTTACATATAGTCATAAAATATTTTTCTACATATTTTATTGCTTTCACTATTTGATTGCCTGCAATTAAAAAAAGATCTCACATTTTTGCCAAAGACAGTGCTTGGCTCACAATAGGCACTCTGTCTATATATCTTTAAGAATTGTAATATTAATTCAAATTAATGTCTTTTGAATTTTCTTTCTCATGAACTATTTTAAGATCTGATTGAAGATCCACCTTGATACCATGATCACTCATTTAAAAAAAAAGGATACATATCAGGTTTTTCTAACTCATATTATAAATTCAACCAAAATGTCATTAAAACAAGTAGAAGTCATGATTGGTGGCTTTGAAAAAAATTCCCGAATTGAAGTTAATAAATGCCAAACACACTATTTCCCATGCTAAAAATGCCTCTGGAGACAGAACAAAAAATATTACAGGATAATGGTTGAGTGATTTTTAAACTTTTTTTGAGATTCCCTGCCATTTTGGTAACATTGCAAAGTGTTTCTATTCTTTATAGGCCAGCTATTATTCCTTATGTCTAAAATGCTGTTTGAGATAAGAAAACATTTGTATATGTTCCCAAACAGTGTCATTTACATATTTTGCTATTCTCTTTTTTTTTAAATTTGTAATTAAAAGGAAAAGTCAGAAATATAAGCCAGATAGCAGGGAAGATAAAAAGTTTAATGCCATTCCCTAGAATATGTCTCACCGAATTGCCCGCTGATTTATAATTCTTTCATAAGGGTTTTGAATGTTTGAATGTTTACTGAGCATTATTTCAGGGAGAGTACTATAATTGATATTATGAATATGATTTTTCAATACTATTTTTTATTTAAGAGTCTTTTGAAAACCTTTTTTAGAACAGTGGATACCAATTAAGCTGCCAATTTCCTCAGCAATTCTCTCTCAAAATTACTTCCAAAGACCAAAATCTGTCATTAGGTATTTGCTAAAATTTTACTTTACTCACTGAAGCTGAAAGATAGTTGCCTAATAAATAATGTATTACAATTAAGGCAAGCAGTTCAAAGTATTTATTAATTGTAATCGTAGTATAAATAATGCCCTCTTTGAACTGCAATGAATTCAGGTTATCAGCTTATATCAGTGCTGTGTTCCATAGAAATAAAATGTGGAACAATTGTAATTGAAAATGAAAAAGCAGGGTCAAGAATCACGGAAAACATGAGAATGACTGATCTTTCCTAACTATATTAAGTTCCCACAGAGTTTCTTTACTCTCAAGACCAATAACTACATACAATGATCTCATTGTATTTGTTACACTTTTACAATACTGTTTATTGAATATACCTGGTTATGTCATAGAAGAGCATAAAGGCCCATGTAAGACTGAAATCATACCTCTACTTGTTCTATTATGATGCTGACTAACAGAATTTTGTCCATATTGTTTGTATAGTTTGGGTCCTTAAAGGAAACAAATGTATACGATTTTAGAGAACATTTCCTGAGCAGTTATAATGTCATTCCACAGAGCTGTTTTCATATGCAAATGTAAGTAGAGATTGTATTTGGCTTTTGTAGACAAGTAAGTGACATATTAACAAGATTGCATGCAATACACTAAAGAACTAGAAGCAGTAGCTCATAATGACACCTTTATACAATGTTTTTATCAGCTTTCAGAATTTTTTAACATACTAATTTTGTCTTTCTTTCCATACTGACAGCATTTTCTAATTCCTTATTGTTTCCTACAAATTTTCTATTAAAAATGAAATGATCAATTATATTTTTAGAAATTCTATATATTGAACTCCCATCAGTGTTCTCTGGAATAACATAAAACAGGAGTATATCTATAAAAGTACATTGTAACCTAACACACACACATGCACACCCTAAAATTGTCATCAAAGAAAGCTAATGAAGAAAGTTAAAGAAATGAATATACTATAGTACTACAAAAATAATTAAGTACAAGTAGTAAATTGAGAAGGAGATAGTTAGCATCTAAATTTTAAGGCTTCATTGAGATATGAGTTACATATCATAAAACTGACCCATTTTAATCACACAATTTAATGATATTTAGTCAATGTACAGAGTTTTATTGCTATCCTCATGATCTGAATTTAGAACATTTCTGTACCCCCCAAAAGAAACATGATGCCCATTGGCAGTCACACCCTCTTCCCACCTCAGCTTAGGCCACCATAGGTTTACTTTCTGTTGCATAGACTGTCTTTTCTGGACATTTCCTATATAGAGCATCATACAATATATCTTTTGCAACCAGCTTCTTTTTCATTTAACATACTGTTGATAAGGTTCATTCATTTTGACATGTATTAACAATTTCACCCATTTTATTGTCAAATATAAATCCATTGTATGAATAGATCACATGGTATTTACCCATTTACTAGCTGATGGACATTTGCATGGTTTACACATTTGGTTATTATGTATAGTGCTGCTGTCAACATTCACATACAGTCTTTGTGGGGCTGCTTTTTTTTTTTCTCTTTGGTAGATATCGAGGGGTGAAAATGCTGAGGTCTTATGGTCACACTTTATTTAACATACATTAAACAAATGACAAATTGTTTTCCAAAGTGGCTGTATCATTTTAACCCCTACAAACAGTATATGAGAGTTCCAGTTTCTTCCCATTGTCACCAACACTTCATGTTGTCTGTCTTTTTCATTACAGTCATTCTAGTGGAGATGAAGTGATTCTGAAAATGTAGCCAGTTGAGTAGAACCACTGGACTATACAATCTCAAACCATGTTGTCTGTCATTAGTTCTATTCAATAACTTACATTTGCCTTGTAAGATGCAAAAATAAAGGAAAATTTTTATCCAGGTTTACTGCTTCCACTCTTAACTGATACATCTATTGAGACAGATTTGCAGAGATAAATATCAGAGAGACCGCTTTGCTTTCAATGCTTTGACTATTTGGTACCTACACATCAGACTACTTATCTCTATTATGCTGCTATAAAAACACACAGCTGTGTTCCAATCAAATGACAGTACGTTAGAACCAGAAGGGTAGAACTCAAGGGGCATATGGAAATATAGGTGATTTCGTTTCTAGTGAAGTATTGTAAACAGCTGGAGTTGAGCCTCTGCTGTTTTTCCAAACTGGAGCCTAAAGTTTCACACATGAAAACCTTAACGTTCAAAAATTTTCCAGCAGCTATACAAAAATTGGTTTTACTAGAGGAATTGTGCAATTTCCATACTCATTAACTGCTGGAAATGGCACTTTTTCATAGGTTATATATACACCCTGTATATAAAGTTGTTTATTAGTACCGTCTAAGCACTTTACAGATAGTTGATAGGCAAATCTGTATCATTTACCTTTTATTTGTCTTTGGATTCTCATACCTTTAAGACTACTGTATGTATCCAAAGAAAGATGGAAGCTAGTGTGTTGACATAATTAGATTACTCCAATGTTATCCATGCTTTCTTATTATTAACCTAAAGGAAGCAAAAGGAGTTTGAATACTTCCACAATTCTCTTTAATTTTAGTACTCTAAAAGAATGTCACATAGGTAGAAATGCATAGTAATGTTTTATTATAATTCTAATCTGGCAACTAGTTGAGGGCCTACTATGTGCCAGATACTGTCCTGGATACTTGGACAAAAGTACTGTCTTCATATTTCTTACGTAACAATGTTTCTTTTGTGAAGCCACTAGAGGACTTTGCACATGAGATATTGTAACTGGTGTTAGAGTGGAAAATTGGCCATGCTAATGATGTTCTGATTAGAGATATATTTCATACTAACTAAATGTTCTGTCATTACTGAAATCAACAATTGGGAAAAGACAAGCCAGATGTGTAGAAAGATACACACACACACACACACACACACACACTAATAATAATAATGTATATTAGACATATAAAGATAGTTTTTATCTAGAGAGAAACTAGAGTCCTACCAAGAAGGATAAGATTTTAAAAGTAATATTAAAATTAGTGACAAATTAGGAATATATCTATGGCTTCCTATAAATGAGATATATATATATTTTTTAATTCAAATATTCTGGAACATTTCCAGGGATCAATATATGAATATGTCTGATTTTGTAAATCTTGGGCTACATTTGTAAGGCAATAACCAACATGAGGAAATATTAGATCATTTGCTTGTCTTACCCATCAGATTATGATGTATTTCAGAACTGTAACATTCTGTTTCACTTACGAAAATTATCAAAATAATGTGACTGCTTTTGTACAATAAATGCCAACTACTCTCAAAAAGAGAAAACTGATCTTTTTACAATTACTAAGTTGTAAACTCCTTGAAGATAAAAGATGTGCCATATTTGTCTTCTCATCTTCAAATCTAAAATTTCTTGGCATATTTTAAGAATTTAAAGAGCATTTATTGATTTATAGACATTTTAAGTTTCTATTTCTTTTTAATTATTCATAATTTCACCAACCTCTTAGCACATTTATATTATTCTAATATCAAGGAAGAAACCAAAATGATCCAACATATGAAGACATCCTCACTATCTCCCAGGAGATAGCTACCCATATCTATATCTGTATCTATCTATATCTATATCTTCTGTATCTATATCTATGTACATACCTATACATATTTTTAATTTATATTATGATTTTAGGGAAAATAATTTCACACTGAAAGAAATCCAAAGTATTTCCTAATTCACCAACCCATGTCTTTTTTGCTTTCAGTAAGTAAAATAGTTAACAAAGAGAAAATGTACTCTTGCTGAATGTTAGATTCAAAGACACAAAATTTATGTACCATAAATTTTAAAGAAAATTGATGAAGATCGTATTGTTGGGCACTTTGTTTCTGACAAGAAAAACAACTTAAACCTCTCAGATGTCAAACATTAATGATAACCAACGTGCATATCCATGGTCCAGTAGTTGTTGGTACTTAATTTCAACAAAATCATGTTCCTCCTGCAACCTTTACACAGTGTGGTTGTGTAAACTTGACAGTAACTTTAAATCTTGTTGACAATTACTTCACTTACTTTTCAGCAGGCAGTCAGTTGCAGATCAAATGGTATCACACAGAATGGTAATTCCTAATTTCTCTCCATTCTCTAAACTCAAATGTCATTTTGGAACAAGCAGAAACAGGGTCAGAAATGTTAAAGCTTCCAAAAAGAATATGCAACTAGCTGAACAATTAGAAATGCAGTAGAAAACAGTGAGTCAGCTTAATTTTAACATAAAAATCACACTGACTTCTAAATTGTTCCAAAAATTATTTTTTGATAGTGGAGGGGAAGGAATTGCTTCTCTGGTAGTAAAGTAGACTGAGATTTCACAATCAAAATCAAAATGAAGGCAGACAAATGACTCCCTTAGGTTAAAGGTTGACTCCAAGAATGGACATGCCATGTAATTAATACTCAGAGAATTCCCCCTTGCTACTATTTGCAAGGACATCCAGCAGCCAAAGTACAAATGTCTAGCATAGTCTCCTTACTGAGATAGGTAAGTCTGTATGCACATGTTAAGAAAGGAAAAAAACTATGGATGGATCTTGAGATTATTATGCTGAGCGAAATAAGTCAGACAGAAAAAGGTTACAACACATGATTTCACTGATATGTGGTATATAGGACTGAAAACAACAAAGGAACAAGACAAACAAATAAAGACACAAAAACTCATAGACATAGACAATAGGTTAGTAGTCACGAGAGGGTAAAGGGGGAGGGGATGTTACCATGTTTCCCCGAAAATACGACCTAGCCAGACTGTCAGCTCTAATGCATCTTTTGGAGCAAAGACCTGGTCTTATATTAATTTGATCTCCAAAAGATGCACTGGAGCTGATGGTCTGGCTAGGTCCTATTTTCAGGGAAACACGGTAGATGAGGGTAAACGGGGTCAAATACATGGTGATGGAAGGTGAATTGACTCTGGGTGGTGAACAGTCAATGTGATATATAGATGATGTATTACAGAACTGTAAACCTGAAACCTATGTAACTTCACCAAACATTGTCACCCCAATAAATTTTAATTAAAAAATAAAAACTCATAATACTCAATATATGCTGATAACAAAAGATGAACACAAGTCACGTTTGACTTCTGCAATTACAAGAGGTGCTCAAAGTGGTTACCATCAGTGTCCAGAAACTTCTGATTACTGCAAACTACTGCTTCAGCAGCATTGACCAAAGTGTTCTCTTGTATACATTTTTTTTGGCACTCCGGGTATATCTCTGTGTGTGTGTGTGTGTGTGTGTGTGTGTGTCCGCGCGCACCTAATTTTAACAACATAAACAAATTAAAAAAAAAAAAAAAAAAAAAAAAAAATATATATATATATATATATATATATATATATATGTGATTTTTGGAATCTGTGAAAATGAATCAGTGGTTAATTTGGTCAGCTATAAAAGTAGACATAGTTTAATATACTTGTTAAAAAAGGATGGCTTTGAGTCTTGAATTTCCAATTGATGAGATGAACAATCTTGGTTAATTTTCTTAAACATTCTGACTGGAGATGTCTTATCTGTACAATGAGGATAGATATTCCTCACACTTTAATTGTGTCAGTGACACATAAAAAACTCAGTAGGGCCCGAACATACCAATCTAACAATACTGCACTGTAAACAACTCCCACTCTAAATATCTGTACATTTCTCATGGTCTTTTATCATCTTCATGGTATATCTTTCCCTCTCAGTCTTCACAATTTCTCTCAGGCAAGATCTCATTTTGTGGCACTGAATTATTCTCCAGGAAAAATTCACCTCTTCTATGCTCTCGTAGCACCCCATGGGAATCTATCATACTCCACTTATCATTTTGTACTGAAATTGTTCATTAATGCATCACTCTTCAACTGGATTTGGAACTTCTTAAAATCATATGCCATGTTCCATTCACATTTTTAACTCCAGCCTTCAACACTAAAATCTAGCACAGTCTAGGTGCTCATTTAATGCTGATAAATCGATATTCTAGGATTGGAAATAGGGTCAGAGTAAAAAAGGTAAACAATTGTTTAATCATCAATCTTACTTTTATTTTGTTTTCTCTTTCCCCTCTGGAACTACATTTTTTAAAGCAGGAGATTTGAAGAAACACACTTAAGAACTAGATAATTATTTATTTTATTGATGAATTTTTAGAGAAGGCATAGCAAAGTCCAAAGAAAAAGATTCAAATAACTAGTTTTAAGAGGTACAAGAACTTGGAGTCTTGAGATCAGAAATCTCTTTACTAATGTTGTTTTTATCCAAGCAATAAGTAGAGAGAATTTTAAGATAGCATTTTGTTGAGAAAAACAAACAAATAAACATGTATATGCATATATATAAATTCTATAATTTTTCTAGATTTTCCTATGTGAAAAGAGGTGACATTTACTTTGGAAATTATATATACTTTCCTTGTTACTTGATAGATATTTTTCATTTTTCTGTCTGAAACAATCCCGTCAAATTAGTATTATTATCCCTAGTTCACAGATGGAGAGATTGTTAATTAAATTCACAAAGTTGCTAAATGACAGAGCCAGGATGTGAATCTGATTCCAATGTTTACACTTTTTCTTTCCTATTATAAACTCTCAAAGCACTATTTTAACCAAAGATATGGGTACATTTTATTGTGAGTAACCATATTATGAGCCAAATTCAGCAAATTATCAAAATTTACTTCCTTATGCCTTGTGTAGCTTTAGTCCCCCCTGCAATACACTCTTATATTCTGATTATTTTGACTTGGACAAAGTATAGGATATTTGACTACTGCTAATAATTTTTAAATAAATTGTTTAGTTGAGATAAAATATTAATAACTTACTTTCTTGAGTTTAAACTATCATTTTATATGCTTTAAAATGCAAGCAAAAGACAAAACAAATAGCTCAAATCTACCCTAGATAGTCTAATTTCCTTTGATATCTCAGATCTGCTAAGTTTTAACATTCAAACCCATTGAGTTATGTTTAGGCTCAAGCAGAAAAAACTGTTCATATGTTTCTTTAGAGAGGACACTTTTGTTTGAAAAATTGGCACAATCCTAATTGCATTGCATGTCTTGGCAAATACTCTACTTTCTATGTGGAACTTTGGCCATTATTCACAGAATTTCTTATACAAAATCAGGAAATCAGCATTGGCAATTAGATTACTGGTATGGTTTGCTTTTTCTAACTATGACAGTATATAAACCAGAGGTCACATAAAACAAATAGATGAAGCAGGTGTGAGACGGTCTCAGAATTGGAAGACTGCCCACTGATCAGCTTCACCAAGGTTTTATTATCTAACCAGAAACACATTTTGTTGATATTTAGACTTTCTCCCCTTAGATTAACTTCTGCCAACTGGATACAGTTCAGTGAACATAATGGCCATAACTATTCCAAACTCAGGTAACTGATTGGCATAATAATCTGTGCTGTACTCAGGGTTTTTGTATGCTTGTATACAAAGACATTGATATAACCAGGCAACTTCAACCATTTCTTAGGCTGTTTGCATAGACAAAGCTAGAGATGCATGTCTGTGCTTTCTTTACAGTGGAACTTTGTTTAATCTAATCATTGAGATAATAATCACAGCGATAAAATGTAATCAGTAATTACTTATCTTGAATTGATTAGTCAAAATTCAATTCAATAGATAGTCAAAACTGAGGCGTTTAGAAATTTAAATCCATGAAAAAGTCATGGATTATAAAAGAAATGAGAGGTGTGGAAGGGACAGGAATTATATCTACATAAGAAGTCATGAAAAATAGGTTGGCTGCGATCATTTATATTTCTGAATTAGATGTGCTCAAAAATGTTATGCTTCCTTGGTTCTGTATCTCATTATATGTTCAACAGATGTATTAAAATATCCATAATTATGTTTCTTTCCAGGTCATAACAACACTTATACTATCTCTCATATACAAAGATAACCCAACTTATTCATAATACTGGAACATTTTGCAATTTATTTGTTTATTCCAAGTAATAGAGATAGATTTATACAGATTTGTTTCTGCACAACAAAGAGAGATGTAAATAGTAGACAGAAAAGTAAATTTTGGCCAAGAAATAATAATAAATTTGGAAAAATGCTTTCATCTTATTTGGCAGATGATGGGTTTGCACGCTTATAGTCATGGTTTTTTCTAAGTAACTGTATTGGGTAAAAAAATACATTAAATAAAATGCACCTTCTTAAATTATAAAGTTGAGTTTTGAAAAATGTGTAAAACCTTGTAAAAATAATTTAGTCTACCTATCGCCCCAAAATGCTCTCATGTCACTTTACAGATCCTCCCAAACACCTTAATTCCAGGCAACTACTGACATGATTTCCATTACTGTCATAGTTCGTTCGGACTACTGTAACAAAATGCCATAGACTGTCTGGTTTATAAAAAATAAAATTGTATTTCTCACAGTTCTGGAGGTTGGGGAATCCAAGACCAAGTTACCAGCAGATTTGTTGTCTGGTGAAGGCTCACTTCCTGGTTCATCGATGGCTGATTTTGGGGTGTGTCCTCACGTGTTAGAAAGAACAAGGGAGCTCTCTGGGTTTTGCTGTTGTTTTGTTTTGTTTCGTTTCATTTTGTTTTGTTTTAATAGGGGCCAGGAATCCTATCCATGAGGGCTCCACTCTCATGACCACTACAGATTAGATTTCACTGTTGTGGAACTTTATATAAATGGAATCATAGAGAATTCACTATTTTTTTTATTTTTTGGTTTAACTACCTATGGCCATTTTGTTGAATTATAATGTTCTTTTTTATACTGATTTTTTCTTTGTTCACATGAATGGCTGAATTACATCTGTGACTCTTAATTTAGGACTCTTAGCTTAGGCCACTGTAATCAATCAACCGCCTTGAACAGTTCCCTGAATGTTTCTTTTTCTTGCCTCAGTAGGTATTTAAATTTCCTATTTGAAATCACTGGGGTAAAAAGCTAGCAAGTATTTCAGCAATTTCAGGAGGTTACATGAATACCAATTTAATGTTTTAAAATGTAGAATAGTTTGGGGATAGTTAACCAAAAAGTTACTTTTGTGGTGTAAAACTTGCCACTTTGAAATTGGAAATGGAGAGTAGCTTTTAAGCCAACATTCCTAGTTTTCTTGCCCCCAGGAGAAAAGTGCTCAGTCCTATTTTAAATTAAGTCTGTGATACATTTTCCCGTAAGGGTTTTTCAAGTTTTACTTTTTCTAAAACTCCCTGTTTGCTGCTCTGGTGGTTATATTTTCCTAATCATAATGAGAAATAAAAATATATTTCCACCAAGTGCTTTAATCTATTAGCTCAGGTCTTTAAATGAGAGAGTCTTTTCACACAAACCCAAAATACTATGTCTGGTCACCAAGTAGAGGTAGAATGTAACAAAACGTCTTATGATAATTACTTCTAGTGAAACCAACCAGTGGAGCAAACCTATATCACAGGAAAATTAGAAAATGGAAATTAGATTTAAGTCAGTGTTCTTAATCTCTAGCTAGATAATGCTGTATGCTGTAATTCTAAATTTAAGAGTTAGTGGCTATCAGAATGACTCTATAACATTTGAGTATTTACAGAGAGTAGAAACAATAAACCAGAATCATGTGACAGAACTGTTTATTTTCTGTCTGCAAATTGTAGCCACATAATTCTTTCCAAATCCAATGTGTATGTCTCCATTCAGTACCCTTTTCCCTCTCTATAAAGCAGTGTTTTATTCCAAGCACAAGACAATGTTTGGAAGAGTATAAAGAAAAAATTAAAACCTATAATTTCACCACACAGAAATGAGAATGATTACATTAATATCTTGACATATGAGTATTTTATGCCGTTCATTTTCTATGTTTACCTCATAACTTGGCTAACTGTGAGTAATTATTCTACTTGTCCACCAACGTGTAGATGGGACAACTCTTTGACGCCCCAGAATGTCCCCAGAATGACCTCACCAACAGTATTATTGAGCAAAGTAGATTTTATTCATTTTAAAATGGGAGAGAGAGTTGATCAATGACTTCATGCCATTTGACCATTTACATACATTTAATATTTATTTTTTCTAACAACCAATGTATCCTTTGACAGATGATTGGATAAAGAAAATGTGGTACATATACACAATGTATTAGGTTGGTGCAAAAGTAATAGTGGTTTTTGCAATTATTTTTAACCTTTTAAACCGCAATTATTTTTGCACCAATAATATTACTTGGATGGTAAGATTGTCTTGTGATGGAAATATTGGGTTATTCCAGTGATATTAGTTAAAACTACCTTCTTACTTTATAGTCAAAGACTCATTTATGAAAAGTTCTCTGTTCTTAGGACAAAGCAAGGAGGTTGAAGGTTTTGGTAAAAGGGCTATATTCTATGTCTTTTTTGACCTCAGTTTTGCTGCAAATGGCTTCCTATTTAAGAGCATAAATTGCATGAATCTGTAATCTACTAGGTTCCATAAAGGTTAAGAATGAAATCAGATGGCTTAGCATTTATTAGTGAATTAACCAAGCCCAAGATCATTCTAGAATACAATATTCTTTTGTTTGTTTTTTTCAATTTAAAAGTAAATATATATTTTTGTCCATATATTCAATGAGCTTAATTAGAAAAGTATTGGTATCAAAGTTTCTAGGAGTTAGGTTTAGCGTGTCAATGAGAATTGGGGCCATAACAGTAGAAAAATAGCTATGAATTTTACTCAGGAAAATGTATTTAAAACAGACCCAACTTGCTGGGTGAATTATACAACTGAAAGTACTTTTAAAGTAGAATCTTTTTTATATGTTGAGCAGAACAAACATATGTCACTAACCAGATATAATTTTTAAAAATCCAGGAACAGAGGATGAGAAGATTTTAGTAGAAAACAGTACAAAAGTTCAAAAACGAGTGGTTTAAAAATTAGATCAAAGAGTATTTGAAGTGGACTGCACACTTGCTATAAGCCTTCACTTCAAATGGGCTTGCACAGGCTACCCATGTCCCAGCCAATTATCTGTGGCAGCAGTAAGAAAAAGAATGATTGTGCTGTTACATATTGAAGTAGGAATATTCTTCTGTGAGTCCCCAAATGATGTAAATGATGTTGGATCTGCCGGCAGTTTCTGGGTGTGGGCCGGGATCGTGTCTCGTGAGGCCGAAGAGTGGACACACAGACCAGGGAGAGGCAAGGAGTTGTAAAGAAAGATAGTTTATTAGAGGCAGGAGAAGAGGTTGCAACTCCCGAGCAGGAGGGGTCCCCAATGGGGGTGCCCAGTGACTGAGGCAAAGCTCTTAGTTTTATACCTTCCCTTGCCCGCTTGGGGAAGGGGGCTGGAGCCTTCTAATAGAATTCATCTATCAGGTTTGTCCTATTTTCCCATCCTGAAGGGATTAACAACCAACCCATTCCTATCTATCAGATCTGCTCCTTTGTCCAGCCAAAAGGGATTTGAGATTATCTATTAACCTCAAGGCTATTGTCATGTCTCTGTCCTGGAGCGAAGGAGACGTTCCAGGACCTGCAGTTTCAGGATATGGCTGCTTTTTTGTTTATTTCATCAGGGACCCTGACTGTCTATCTAGCCAACATGCTAACTATCCTGTTTCAATATTACCTATATATGTTTTTAAAACACCTCAATAATTTTAAGTCAATGTACCATTTTATATTTTAAATCTTCCAATAAACATGTATCACAAAAGTTAGCATTGAACTATTGAAATATTACATTTAAAAATTTAGATTATGAAAATGTAAATATTTTTCCAGGCAGGAAAATAATTTATCCCTGTTATATAAAAAATCATTAGAATAAATTAAAATTTTACTTCTGAAATTGTTTCTCAGAAATGCATGCCCAAAGCCAAGTTAGGAGAGAAAATCCACAAAATAGTCTCTCTCTTCCTAGAGGATAACTATGACCAGAGTTACACAAAAATTAAGTGACAAAATCACATTTTATGCTTGTCACACACCATCACATGTTTTTGTTTGTTTGTTTGTTGTTTATTTTTTCCTTTCACAGATATGCAATCTATAAACAGTGGACAGTTTGCTTAAATCATACCTGGAACTATACTCTAAGGAAACTGATAGACTCTCTTACCCCTTTACAAATACAAAATTAATTTAGATTGTTCTCAAAATATAAGAAATTAAATCCCCTTATAAATTGTAGTCTCTTCAGTTATTAGAATTTCTCCACTTAATTATCCAGAAGAAAAAATAATTTGATAATTATCATTGAAAGCCTGACTCATATAATCATTGTGTCTATTATATTTGTTTTGATATAAAAATGAAACTATTTCTTTATTATTTTTAATTCAAGCTAATGTTTATATGTAGTAAAATGCTGCATTTAAGATTGACTTCTTTTTAATAGAAACAGTTGAAATATTTAGACACTATTTTTTGTGATATTGGAAGTATATTTTATAATGTAGATTATTTATAGTAATTGTCTTGTGTAGCATACATTCAATTTATTCAAGAATAAATTTTAAAATGCTTATTATATTTTATAATTATTTATGTATTTCTTAATGGGCAAATTTATATTAAAAATTGATTTGTCCTCAAGGCTTTCTGGCTTTAGAGACAGTATTACTTAGGTTTGTCTCTCAGTTCTGTCACTGGATTTTTAATTTAAGTATGTCATTTATCTTTCTTTAATTTTTATATCCATAAAATGAAGAAGATTTACTTACCTCATAATGTTATTTTGGAGGATTAAATGAGGAAATGCAGGTAGATATAAGATCCATTAATAATTACTATCCAAAAAATAACAATCTTAATAATTACTCTCCATTTCTTAAAGTGCTTCATAGTTTACTGAACACGTTTTATGTATGTATGAACATTTATTCTTGCATTAACATTCTTCAGTAGGTGTTATGAACTTTACAGGTAAGAAAATGGGGGACTGAAAGAGGTTAAGCAACTCAGATAATTAATAGTGACTTGAGGGTACAACACAAATCTTTCACTTCCTTGTTCAATGATGTTTCCAGAATGGGTTTAGATTAGTAGAAATGAAAGAGCTTATAAGCAGAAAGTTAAGAATGTGATAAATGGACAGTAAGAATTTTTGAGATGACATATTTGGTTTTAAGGAAAGAGGGACAAGGACATGATCAAAATATAAATGCCCAGATGCTCTTAGTGTATGTACATCTGTTCTGCTTAAAACATAACCACATTGTTATACAGAGTATTTTAAGATCTGTATCACACAAAAAGAATATTAATGCTTACTAACCTGATATAATGTCACTTAAGTTAAAAATAAATTGTAGAGCACTATATTCTATTATTGCCATGTAAGTACTCAAAAAATGTGATATATATTTATTCCTATAATTTTACATAGGAGTAAATTCTGGAATTATAAATGAGGTGTAATCAATGGTTATTGCTTATTTTTAATATAATGAATATTTTATTTTTTAAAGTAAACCAAGAGAACAATGTACACTTGTTCTTCATTGAGTATGATGACTGAAAATATAACACACACCTTACAAACAAATAAACATGAGTGATATTTTTGCAATTTAATTATTTCATTTAACTTAGACTCTTGTATTATCATGATCAACTGATCAACTGCTCAAAACTAAAATTTCATAACACTTCTAAATGATAAGGATCCTGTATTCAAACTTTTAAAAAACCTGATTTTCTTGGAAAGAAAAAACACATAAACAAAACATTGCAAATAAAATGTCACAAAGAAATTTACAATCATGTTGTTTAAACTGGAAATTCAAAATAATGGAATAAGAACTCTATTGTGCTAAATATTATCCTTTGTAATTATAAACTCAGCTGATTTGCTATCTGCAGAAATCAAGCTAGTCTATTGCAAAGGGTATAAATATGGAATAGCTTGAATTGCATATGTGGACCAGCAGATGTCACTCTCGCTAAAAGACTGTCTGAATAATCTTTTATGAAGGGTAATTGTCAGGTATGGTTGTGGGCAGAATTTCAACATGTGAAGGATTTAGCCCTGACCCTCTTTTCACCTTACCACCTACTTTACACTAATGACAACAGGATCAGTAAATTAAAAGTGTCAGCTGCCCTGCCATCAGTCTCCAAAGCTGTTCAGTCTAACTGTAATTTATGGTCGATGGTTATATAAGCAGCATTGCCAAATCTCTGTAGTTATTACAGAGATGTAACCAAGCACAGAGAATAAATGTTGCTGCAAGCTAAACCAAGCCCTGCCATTACTATAATTAGGCCAATGATTCATGCCATTTGTTCCTTTTAGAAGCTATCTAGAGTAGCCAGAAAAATAAGCTGCAATTTTTGATATTAAGGATTTTTTGTGTGTGTGTGTTTGTTTTGTTGTTTGTTTGTTTTCTTTTATGAAACTAGAGTTTGGTCATTTAAAAATGGACAAACCTGTTAATATTTAATTACTCAGAGCACTTGTAATATCTTAGAATGTGACCCTCTGGAAACGTTGTTGGTGTGAGATATTTATATGAGGTTAACAAATAATTTAAAATATATATATTCCCAGAATTAAGGCAGAATATCTAGAATACGTATTCATTTAATATTTCTAAAAATAAAGATAATTAGATGTGGGATGTGTGTGTGTGTGTGTGTGTGTGTGTGTGCACGCACACAAACGAATGTGAACTTGCTCACATGTGTGGTATATACTCTTTAAGAAGAAAATAATCAGATTCTTATTATTCCTTTGGATATGAAAAAACACCTGAACAAAACATTGCAAATAAAACGTCATCACAAAAAAAAAAAAAAGAAATTTAGAATTATGTTGTTTAAGCTAGAAATTTTTTAAAAAGCTGAATAAGAACTCTATTGTGCTAAATATTAAGACGTCTTCCAGCTGGACAATTTATTTGATGAACAGACTATGAACGCATATTAGCTATCATATAGTAACTATGTAAGATTTTATCAGCACTCTTCAGGTAAATTCATTATTGTGATAAATGATTTCTTACGTGATTAAGATTGGTCACAGCTTCTTTGGCAATGAATAACACTAAAAAAGAACTTGAGAAATCCTGGCTTTAAATACCAGTTCTACCAATCTTTAGGTTTATGAACTTGGAAAATTATTTCACTTCTCTTATCTGTAGTTTTTTTATAAGAAAATAAGATAACACTAACTCATACTATATACTACTCTCATGCTGTAACTGGAACTTCCCAGTAACACTACTGATATGATCAAATGTGTCATATAGTCTGTTCATCAAAAAAATTGTCCAGCTAGAAGATGTCTTAAAGACTATTTATTCTATTGCCCCACCCTATGCATATTATTTAATAGTTTACGTGCTTTCGCATTTTGAAAAAATGGAATTCTCACAGTACTTGAGCATTTCCAGCTCACTGCCTCATAAAATAGTTCATTCCATTTTGACTAGCTATACCTATACTAGTAATAAATATTGACTTATAATCTACTTTCGAATTGCTTCTTCAGTCTGGCCGCAGACCTGACCTGAGTTCAGTAGATATACAAAATAAATTTTCAACATCAAAACACTAACATTTTATGGCAGCAATTCTTTTATAGCAATAGATTTCTAGTTCTTTCAATATTTTCTTACATTAATACTATATTTATTATTACCATTTGCTTTGATGATTTAATAAAAGGTTGCTTGTAAAAAAATTTAGCTTAGTGTCTTACATACAATAAACATGCCCTAAATTTACATAAATTTTTGCCAATTTACGTGCTTACTCCTAAGGATGTACCACATTTCATCAGTCTATATCTTGCAACATTGACATTAAACCTGGCTATCATATCTCAGGTGTGGAATTACCGTTACTCATGACCTAGTAGTTAATTTTTATTTTTATTATTGTTTTAAGAGATGCATCATAACATTCACTAAAGTTAAGTTGTCCTAAACAAAAATTCTTACATAATTTAGAACTATTTTGTGTTCCATTAATGGAAAATCCAAATGGCTTTTAAAATACTAGTTTTATTAATTAACTAAATGTAAAGGAATAAGGCTTCATTCTGACTCAGCATGATTGAGAAGCAGCAATGACGTTACCAAAACAAATAATGTTACCCATGCTGAGTTTCTCCCCTCCCTCCTCTACTCCTCTCTTTCTCTTTATCTCTTTATTCTGGTTCATCTATGTGGTTCAATTACATGAGAGACTTTTCTCTATTTTCATTTTTATGGTAGAAGTCTATTTCATAATGAAACCAAATTGAATAATCTGAATGTAAGAGAGAGACACAGAGAGACAGAGACAAAGAGACACAGAATTATCTATATTATAGTATACCTTAAAATGCTGTTGAGATTTCCAAAGCATTCTGATCTTTGACCTGTTATATGGATCTAATTATTTCCCCCTTCTGGAATTTGTTGCTATACAAAGGAACAGGAGATAAAATCAAGCATGAGAGAAAATGGTGCAATCAAGAGACATGGTAAACAGAAGACATATAAAGCTGCTGTCAGCATAATCTGGCATTATGTTTTACAGAAAACATTTTTTTGTATAAGTTGAAATAACAATAAAACATAATATGATAAATACATAAAGTAATGCCGGTCATTTATTGTCATTATCAGGTATTATGTACTATACACAATTGTATGTGTTATACTTGTATAAGACTGGGAGCGCAGTAAGTTTGTTTATACCAACATCACCACAGACATGTGAGTAATGCATTGCATTACAACACTAGACAGCTGTGATGTCAGTAAGCAAAAGGAATTTTCAGCTCCATTAAAATCTTATGGGACTACTCTATGTGCGGTCTGTCTTTGATTGAAACATGCAGTGCATGACTGTAAAACTAAATACATAAAATATGTTGACTACATAACTGTATCTGAAAAATATTATTTTCTAATGACACATGTCAACATTCAACTTGAATGATAGCTACAGATTTTTAATTTTATTTATCCTATTTGGAAACAAATGTGTTTTTTTTTCTTTCTCTTAGCTAATATAGTTTAAAACTATGGAAATTACTCTTCACTCATTTAAAACCATGAGAGTACTTGACTCTTTTTAACACTCTAAAAGAAACTAAAGTGTCATTTAATTTGAACAAAATAATAATTGTATTTATAAAATTTTTTGTGTAGAGTCGCAAATATTCCAGTAATTCAGCTACAAATGAAAATTATCTCCTACACTAAAGATGGCTAACCAGATATAGGCAATGCTATACTTCAGTTTTTAGTCTTTCAAGTCTTTTATTCACGTTCATTCATTATTACTCTCTTTAGATTATTTATATTAAAATATGATAGTGTAATAGAGAAAATTCAGATGATATTTTCTTTAAAAATAAATTATTGTTATCAGCAGAATAAACAACTATTAGTCAATTCTATCTCCCATTCTCTTGCATTATTTCGAATATAAAGCTGTTTTCACTTCAATTCATTGTTTTATATTCAAATGTTATTTACAAAATAAGCTTTCAATGAGAGACATGGAAAAAGTGACATTTTATGTATCAACTAATTACTAATTATTTGCCAATTGCATTTACAAAACTGAAAAATTTAAGTGTGTAGATTCCTCAGCCAGTTGTGTCAGAGGAAAACTATGACCTTCTTTTGTGGTTCAACAAAAAGTTTAAGTACAAAACGATATACTATGAATATTAACTATTGAATTAGAAGTATATGTACAACTATACGTAGTAACAAATATTAGTAGCAACAAATGGTAATAGTAACAAATTTCCCAAAAGTAGTTATCCATGCTTATAAAAAGTGCTGTTGAGGTAACATTACTTAATAGTGAAAGTTGTGAATGATCTTTTTTAACTTTTACATAAATAATAATAAATCCATTCTGAAGCAGCTCCCCTTTATCTTTGACTACCATCTGTTTGACTTGTTAATTCAGTGAGCCAGTATTGCTGGAGAATGGTGAAACCAATTATTAATAATTTTTTTCCAAGACAATTTCTTCTAGTTCTCATATATAATATATTCCTAGCCCATCCTAGAAGTCCTGATTGGGGAATTTTACTCATTTTTACTTTTCAGACACTTGATGTCTCATGTGGACTTGTAGAGCAGAGTAAAAGTTCACTTTTTCTAATCAGTGTTACAGTTAAATTCTTAGTCTATTATCTTTGTCTTTCCTTCCACATTTTCCTCTGTGTAGTTTTTATCTCTATTGGTAGTCAGTACCAATAGTTAGAACTATACCCACCTCCTGCATTGCATCTACTTTAAAATCTCTATGTCCGTTCATACTGAATTGATACTACAAGTATTAAAAGTATCCTACAGATATTATTCCTTTCATTCATTAAACTAGTAACTAACATAAGGTAAAAGAAAAAAAAAGAAGGAAGGAAAGAAAAAAGAAAGGAAAGGAAGAGTTCCTAATTATGTATTTGATGCTGACATCAGTCAGGAAATAACTTTCAAGCCTCTCCTTTCACTCAAACATCAGGACATTATTTAGAGAAACCTCTATGGAGAAATAGGTTCTGTTTATCTCTGTAATGGTTATTTCAGGATACAATGTTTTACATGAAAGAAATTAAAACATATTGGTAATAAGAGAAAATTTGAAATAAAATCTTGCATTCAAGTTCAAATTCTGATTCATCTATATTGTCATCTAGGTTAACCTGAGTAAATAACATATCTGAACACTAATTCCCTAATATGTGAATAATAATACCAATAAAGCTTATACTTAAATGGTGAATTCAGTGATTCATTTAAATAAAATTCTCATCTCTAAACACTAAAGTTTAAAGCAACTTATAAGTATAGTAATGATTATTAAACAAATTTGAAGAAATCAATTGGTGCAGAGGCTAGTGTTATAAACAGTTAATGTAACTAAACAAAAGCTGAAGAAATGACTCCACCATGTCAGTAAAATGTATCATTTATGAAACCCTGATATAGAAGTTTGGGAAAACCTAAAGAATCTTAAAACTCTTATGCTACACCCAATTTTATCTGGTGAGCAAATCTATAAAAGCAACAAGACAAGATATATGTAAAAAAAATACCCCAATCCCTTCTTCCAAAGTAAATGACAAGTGAAGTGAAATGTTGAGTAAATATAGAAAGAGCAAGATAATTAAGTCTGACATTCATTAATGTCTTTAACTCAATAAACCTCAATAATTTATTACTCATTGGAAATACAGACAAATAGAATAAGCAGGAGGATATTTTGAGAAATTTTGGAAGTGCAAAAGTCATTGGAAAATATAAAAATCTTATAAGGCTAGACACGGAGAAAAAAATATTTGGTTACATGCTTTCCCAGTGTACTCAAATAGCCTCAAATTGCCTGCCAGTTCCATTGCATCTTCTTAAGGAAAGCATTCAGGTACGTACCATGAGCATGGGTGCTATGCTGAATACCCCCAAACTTTGAGCAATATGAGGTATGGTCAAAAGATACGATGAATGTTTAAATTAAGAAAATATATATATATATTACAGTAAAAATACATTGCCATTAATCCCCCTCAAAATACTCCCCCTCTGTTCAAATGCACTTATCCCATCATTCTTGTCACTTTCTGAAGCAGTTCTGGAAGACCTCTTTCGTGAGAGTCTTTAGTTGTGCTGTGTGGCTGCCTCTGTGTCCTGAATCATTTTGACTTTGGGGAAGAGCCAAAAGTCACACAGTGCCAGATCCGGTGAATAATTTAGATGAGGACACACTGTAATGTTTTTGTTTGAGAGAAAATGCTGTATATCAGAAGTGATATGTGACACAGAGCGTTGTCACTATGGAGGATGATTTCTGGCACACTTTAAAACACACCTTATCTCAACTGTAGCTCACACCCAACTGACCGCACTGAACAAGTTGAAACTTGTCACACACTGTTACTAAGGTTCAACGTGCCTCTTCCCATATTGAAGATTCCTGCCTTTCCATTAGATGGCCCTCGGCAGTAGCATTCACCGTATTTTTTTTTATCACACTTTGTACATTGCATCATACTATAGCAGTTCTCAGTTTTTAATCTCAAGATACCTATACACTCTTAAAATATATACAGGATCCTAAAAAGCTTTTGTTTATATGAGTTTTACCTATCAGTATTTACTTAAAACTGAGACATTTAAAATATTTGTTGTCATTTAAAAACTACCTTAATAAATCCATTACAAGTTAACACTTTTTAATGAAAAATAACTGTATTCTCCGAAACCAACAAAAATTGGTGGAAAGAGTAGTATTGCCTTACATTTTTGCAAAATTCCTCCTGGATTAACAGAAGACATTTTCATATCTACAGCTGAATTCAGATTGTTGTGATTTGTACCTTTGGAAAAAGTATATGGAGAAAATTCAGCCTCATTTTGAAATGTAGGCAGAAAAGGGAACCGTATAATTCTTGTCACACAGCAGCCTACCCGTCTGTCCCCTCGTACCTGCCCCTAAAGAAAGGAGTCTGTGAGACTAATCCTTTCAGGGACTTTGCTTCACCTTTGTGCTTACACCTTATGTTTCCCTGTTTGGCCCCAGGGGATGTCTGGTCAGCCAATGACGGGTAAGATTCCCCACGGAAGGGACAACCCAAGCCAAGCACAGCCGAATAGGGACCAACAGGAGAACCCAGGGGGTTGATAGAGGTGGGTATAGACCCCTACCTTTCTCCGATTAAGGAGAGCTTCTGCCTTTGTGGCTGCATTCCTTCCCACAACCTGCTTGGGATTCAATGATGTGAAAACATCAGTTTTCCATCTATTCATTTCAGTAAATTTCAGCATAAAGGTTTTGTCTTTTGGGGAGCTATATCCTGAAACTGACAGTTCTGCTGCTTGCAGGCAAGGGTAATTAGTTAGAATCAGTTTCATAGTATAATGTGTAAAATTCACAGACCATGGAGAAAACAATGTTGGTTTCTTGTATGTGCATCAATAAAAGCTACAAGGCGGCCTGATTCAGGGCTCTCAGTCCTTTGAGGCTGTGAGAGCCTTGGCCTCCTGTTTCATAACTTTCTTGATTTCTGTTTCTTTCTTAACCCTTCGCTGCCCCTTCTCATTCGCTCACTGCTTGTGTTGCGCTGGACGCGACATATAATAACCTTTTCATACGATTGAGGATATTCTCTTGACTCTACACCGGTACTCCACAAGTGTCTTGTAAATGTTGATTGCAATGTGTAGAATGTGAAACAATATGAACAAATGTTTCTGTTTATTACATTAAAATTGATTTTTCTTCTTGTACTTTGAATGGATCTTTTGCTCATGCATAATTTTTGTACACATGATTTGGGGCTTCAGAAAATCCTGGTTCATTGAGTAATACATATTTTCAAAAGTTGACATATTTTATTATGTGATATCAAGACGTCACACTCATTAACAACATAAGCAATGTCATCAGCTACTTCTGCAGGCTTTGAGAAGCTATCAGCCTCATGGTGGTAGACAGAAATTTTCCAAAATTCTAATTTTCTCTTGTGTCTTAGTTTGAGTTGCTGTAACAAAGTAGCATAGACTGAGTGGCTTATATAAAACAGACCTTTGTTTTCTCACAATTTTGGATGATAGAAGCCCAAAATCAGAGTGCCAGCATGGTCAAGTTCTGGTGAGAGCCCTTTTATGCATTGCAGACTACAGACTTCCCTTTGTACCCTCACATGGTAGGCAGGAGAGGGCTGTAAAATCTTTGACAGTTACAAGAGTACTAATACCATTCGTGAGGTCTCAATTTGAATTGTTTTAACCCTCATGACATCATCTAGTCCTAATTATTTCCCAGAGGCCCACCTCCTAGTACCATCACATGTTAGGATGTCACATGTGGATTCAGAAGGGGACTCAAACATTTTGAAAGAGGTCTATAATATCTTGAAATGCAAATATTATTATTGGTGATAGTCACTGTTTGTTTCCCTTGAAAGGGCAGGCTTACTTCACTTATTTTCAAGAAAATATATGACAGACCCTCAAGTCTGAATAATCGTTATTTGTCTATCAGTCATTCTTTCAAGTAAAAACAATGCTCAATGGAAAAGCTTCAAATTCAGGGTGCAACTCAATTGCTCAAGTGTTTTCTTTTTCAAGAAATCATTATGAATTAGAATACAGCAGAGTATAAGTAACTTCCACTTTGTCAATTTTTTAAAACACGTGCACTCAGAGACTGAGATTTAGTAACACTGGTCATTACTACTGCTATTTCAAGGACATTTGCAAGTGAAACTGGAACTTTTTTTAATTGAGAAAGCATGACTGTAAAGAATACTACTATTACTAGCAGTAGTACCAGTAATAGTACTGACAGAGTTTGTTGCCACTGCTTTAATTCAAGCTATGGCACTAGCAATTTTACACATCATTGCTTTTGCACCCTCAGTGCAAATGCCAATTCAGTGAAAAGGGGAAATAAAATCTCAGTATTATTATGGCAATTGTTTTTAATTGTATGTTCCCTGAAAGCATATCAGGGACCACTGGGACTTCATAGATTACATCCTGAGAATCACTAATATGAGATCATTTCCATAAAAGTTTTCTAAATTGGTCAATAGAAGGGATTGTATACCTCATCCAGATATGATAAAGAAATTTGATATGGAGGAACAGAATAGCGGAAAACAGAGATAAGAAAATAAACAGAAGCAATGAGATAGTGAAAGCCATAACACTGAAAGGAGACTAGAATGGGCAAGGTTGGTGGAAGTATAGATGTGAAAAGGAGAGGCAGAGAACAAAAGAACTGACTCAGTATGATGTCATGTTACTACAGTTGCTGGGGGAACTCTGGTGCTATTTAGTAATGATATCGGGGATTTCCATAAACCAAAATTATTGAACCACTAAGATAAATATCTTAGTGCCCTATTAATCTTACAATTAGGTAGTATTGTTACAAATAGTCTTATACTAGATCTTCATCATCTTAGGTAACATTTATATGTTTTTATTTCATGGAACAGAAAATTTTTTTATAAAATAAGTATAGGTCCTTATAGCAAATTATCATTATTCCTTTGTGTGGCATTTTTCAGTAGGTACATCTATGGTACCAGAGGGAAAACTTCATTAGGTTTCATCAACAAGAACCAAATGGGTTAAGACCATGAATTCAGAAAGATATGTATGAGTCAATCAGAGAGAGAACAAAAAATTTGGAGGTTGGTTACAGATAAATAACAATAAGAACAATAATTCATATGAACAAAATATGTTTCCTATTATTTTTTTTATTTTTGAAACAAGAATGAGATAACGTAAGAACATATTTGGAGACCAAACACAGAGAGCAAAGATCTCAAAAAGACCAGAAGTAATATATCATTCCTAATTATCTGTACTGTAGGATAATTTATCACATATATAAAAAATACAGCAAACAGTAATCACTGGCTAGACCAACTAAGTTACTATTTGATTGTAAAACTGGGAAGACGTTCAAAAGGGAATTTCACAGTACATAAAAAAGAGACTTTGAGATATTGATTTGGAGTTTAAGGTAAGATTCATTTTATTAGGTCTGTGTACTCAGGAACTACTTATGTAATGCAAAGCCCCTGGACCTCTCCCTGACATGTTTATACACAATGTAAATTATATATTTGTGTATTTCAGTTGTTGTTAAGATCTTTTTGTGGGCTTTTCTTTGTGAAAAGCAATGGTGGGGCAAATTTTCCCAGAGAAGTGGCTTCGGAAATCCTATTTGAATTGTTTTAACAGCAGTAATGCAATATCTAGATGTCTAAGAAAATTTAACCTCATCAAACATGTAGGTTAAGGCAGTACAGTCAGTCAGCAGTTTCAAACTACTTTACATCATGACTTATTACTTAAAGACACTGTAGTCAACATTGATTATAAGAAAGACGGAGAGTATTTCTAGTTTCTTTATGTTCAAATGAAATCCAGCATAATATTTTCCTGGAAAAGAAAAGAAAGTGATACAAAACTCAACTAGAAAAATATTAAGGTGATACTGGTAAACATGGATTTGGAAAAGAGTAATGATAGTTGTTTACCTTCCAGATATTAAAATAGTAATTATAATTTTTGTATTGCATATTTATTTTATGATGTATTTTTTATTTCTTCTGTTCTGTAAGTATGAAATATTTTGTAACTCAAATGAAGAATAGAATGTTACCATTAATAGCACAAACAAATCAATGGTACAGAACAGTTCAAATCTGGGTATATACAAAAACTCGATATTGGATAAAGTTAGTATCATACACTCTAATGAAAGATAGTATTATTCAATACTTGTCACTAGCACAATTGAGTAAATATTTAAGAAAAGAGATATATAATTTGATCTTTACTTCACTCACAATTTTTAAAAGGATAAACAAATTATATGTGAATAAACAGACACACTAACAATCATCTTTATTTTATAACAATGGAATATATGAAATACACACATATATATATACATATATAATAAACAACCAAATTAAATGTGCATTTCAAAATTTACAGAAGAAAGTTAAATCTTCTATATCTGAATACCTCACATAAATGTATCAGGTAAGCTACAAACTCAATAAAATGGTCAAAATATGCACATAAATCATAAAGGGATGACAAATAACTAATAAATATATTAATAAAGTTAACCCAATTGTGAATAAAATAAAATTATAATAATTAAATATAAAATATAATTTTAAATTAACTGTTTAAAAATATAAAAATACTCAATATTGGTTGTTTTATGTTATATTGATACCTTTGTATTCCTTTGTGAGAATGTAACTATTAACAAAAATCCTTGAAAACTATTACATTTTCTATTAATTTTCATTGCAAAAAAGAGTTTTACCTTTCAGTTCTTCAATTTCATCTTAAGAGATGTAAACTAACAGAATCATTAGAGAATTAAATAAATGTTTATATTCAAGAAATGAATAGATCTGAGGCTTTGAGACTGAATCCCCAATGTTTTTTGAAACTTGCAACAGTCTTTTAGTTTCTAAGATGATTTATAATTTTTTTTTTTATGGAATAATTATTTTTTGAAACATTTCAGTACTGAAATGCCACAGTAAAAACAAAGCCCTGTTCTAGAATGGAGAGGTTCAAAAAACGGAAAATACATGTTTTATCCCTAATAATATAAATTGCTATAGTTAAAGAAACATCACAGGAAAATGTTAACCAGGAAGATGGGCTTAAATGGTTAATGCAAATGAAAGAAACGATTTAATTCTCATAATACTTACATGTTCAAGAAAATTGAATGAGAGCAAAATAATACACAAAAGGATAAGAAAGTTCCCCATTGAATTCTGAATTGAAAAAAAAAAATCAATGAACATTCTAGAATATTTATAATAAACATTAAAAATAAACATTATATTTAAAACTAAGAAATCAATGAATTTTTAACAGCATCTTGGCCACTGAAGAAACAAAGACTAATGACATGGGAGACAAATCAATAAATAAATATTTAAAGGAAACTACAGGAAAAAATATAATTTAAAAAAAAGGTGTGTAAGAGAGAAATATGGGACACATGCGATATATGTACTTTTTGCTATGCACATTTAAGTAAAAATATTTTTTAATTAAAAATATCTGTTCTGGCTGGTTTTACTTCTTTAATACTCAGTCTTTGAAGCCATTTTCATCAATTTGAAAGAAAATCTCACTGGCCTTTTAACTAATTAAATTAAGTTCACAAATTATTTTATAGAGGACTATAATTTCTACAAGTCTTATCCTGACACTTGTTATATCATATCATTTATTCATTTTTAAAATATCTCTAGTTAACTTTAGCGTTTTCATTATTCTGCTCCTAGAGATTTCTTATGAAGTTTAATTTTGAATATATTTCAATAATTTTTTAAACCACTTTGAATATAATATTTTATATAAAAAACTTAGTGTTTGGCCCTAAGTTACCTTTCCTAGACTTTTGATTTTAGGTTAACTATAAATTTAAAAATTTTAAATCTAACAGCACCATAAGATAAATTTATATTACAGTGATTTGTTAAAATCTTGATTGTTGCTCTACCATTACATCAAGAATTTTTACTTAATTTTCATTGCTATTAATATCAGCAACCAAAGTGTAGTTCCAAAACATTTTAAAGATAATTCCTAAATAATTTGTCAGTTATTATTTAATGGGCAAGTTAAGGAGATTCAATCACAAAGTTTTGTGTTAGACATATTTTAATTTTTATTATGTATCAACCTCAGCTTTTCCAATCTTTGAAAATGTTTATTTCTACAGTTTAATATGATTTGAAAAATTAATTTATATCAATATACCAAAGAAATACACTACATTTTACAGTAAATATTAACTTGTATCATACAATATAATGGTCATGAAAAAGTGTTGGTGTAATTGTTAAAAGCAAACAGAAGTATACAGGCTATTAAGTTCTGATAAGAATTTTATTTCCTCCAGAAAAAAATAGGTTTTGTAAATCAGAATTTATATTGTGTATAGGTGTCCACATGCGTCAAAATCTATATATTTCAAATAGGTGGCTCCTTAGCTCCCTGCGAATTCTAAAAATAGTTGAGAAGTAACCTGATACTTTGATTAAGAATGTCATTCACATTTAAAGAACATAAAGGATTCTTTTTCTCTTTCTTTTCTCATAATATGAGAGTAATATCATTCCATCAATCTCTTAGACAATATAATCAGTGAGAATATGCCTGGGTATATTTTACTTTGGTAGTTCTGCTACTTATGCCTTAACTTAAGATATTGGAGGAATATATATATGTACACAAAGTTATATCAGCTTCACTGATAATTCCAAGAATGAGGCAGTATGTTATCATTAGAACCAACAACACCCAAATTCCTAAAATGCCTTTTCAATATTTATATTAATATTTGTTCTCTCTAAACATTAACTTCATATCACAAAATTTGATGTTGCATTTATTTCATAGTTTTATATATATATATATATATATATATATATATATATATATATATATATATGCTACATAGAAGCATAAAGGAAAAAATAAAATGTGTAGATAAAGTGGCAATCAGATTCCACACTAAGAATTCTGATTCAAATATCAAAAGAGAGACTTTGTGAATAGAAACCAAGAAAAGTCAGTAATAACTTTATCATAGAAACATATGGCATTGGACATAGCTGATAATACTTATTCCATAGCTCATTTTTTTATAATTTGGATTTCATTGTCATTTTTAAATAAAAACAATATTTTATTTGGATGTATTCTTCTCTGGGTTAATCTGATGTTTTGATGTTAAATTCAGGAAATAGCAGGTAATGAAAATGAAAATAATTACAGTTAACATTTAATAAATGTTCTCTATAAACCAGTCACAGCACTAAATGTTTTACTCATGGTCTTGTTTACAAATGATCATATCACTATAACTACATTTTAATGCACATAAAAAAATGACACTAAATTTTTGGTAATAATATTTTGTTATAGAAAAATAAAGCCCAATCAGCTAGAAAACAAACTAGCAGTTTATAATTATTAAATTGATATTTCTCCTATGGTCATTTGCATTACCATATACTGCTTATTATAATATATATTTACATAATACCATTTTAGGGGGGGTTTCATAAAAATAATATTTAATATAACTATGTACATAATTTGGAAGACAGCCATCAGAACATGTTAAATTTCATTTAGGCAATTTATATACCTAGCATCAGTTAAATGTGGAGGTTTATTAATGAGTGAATTTACTTAGGCCTTATATTACATAGCACTATTACTAGTTTTAGGGAAGATTGATTTTTATACCTGGAAAATATACCTGGTATTTAATGTTAGACTGTAGAAACTCTCTGAAAATATACCTCTTAGAGTTAAGTTTTGACAGGGTGTACTTTGATTCCCCATGCACAGAGAAGAATGTGCAATGTTAACTGCCAGGATGGTATGTGAAACAAAGGACTGCAGTTCTTTATTAGTTTATGACATTAGAGTCTCCCTAGCAATTTGGCTCCTGAAATAGGTACAGAGGAATCTGAAAATTTTCTTTTGCACAGTGAAGTCACATTTCTATTTATATATTTAAATTATATAATGTTGTTACTCTACAGTCACTGTAAGATTCCCAGTGTAGAGTATTATTTCAGTAACCACAAAGAGGTAAATTGCTATAACCATATACATATTATATAATCAGTAGATGAAGATGGGCTCTTTCAAAAGTGGAGAGAAATTCTGACTTAATAGGTTTAGAAAGGAGCTTCAAAATGTCCATTGAAGAGGTCAAAAACAAAAACAAAAATCTACAGGTAATAGTAATTTTTTCTCAGGTTAAGAAACATCACTGGAACTATAATTCAATTTGTAATATTATTTATTAACAACTTTTTATACATGAGATATTTTGTGTGGCAGCAGATGGATTGGTGATCACAAATATGATTGCTGTTATCTTCAAGATTGTAGTATAGTTGGGAAGGGAGGCAATAAATAAGTAAGCAAACTAATAGTCACATACCTGGAAACTAGTAAATGTTATGAGGAAAAAGTGTAGGATTTTTATAAGAATATTTATAAGAATAACAGGAAAATAAATACTTTTGATTGGTAGTGGCAACTCCAACCTAGCAGGGTTGTCATTTTTATAATGCTACCTCACCTGCCACATGATTAGGCCTATGGCTTAACATTACACATTAGATTTTTATCCCCTTAATAACAATGGTTTTTTACCCCCAGCAATTTGCACATGACTTAAGGATGAAAAATTACTAATCTGTCTGGGAAATTTACTATTTATTAGGAGAAAGGTGCTGCCTTTGCTTTGAAATAACTATCTGCAAAGATGTCTAACCCTAGATCTACCGGTGGGCATATTTTCTACTACACAGGAAAAGCTTTCTGAAGAAAAGCACATAAGAGAGTAAAGGTTAGAAATGGAGAGACAGGGGCTGGCCTGGTGGCTCAGGTGGTTGGAGCACTGTGCTCTTAATGCTGAGGTCGCCAGTCCGATTCCCAATGGGCCAGTGAGTTGCACCCTCTACAGCTAAGGTTGTGAACAATGGCTCTCCCTGGAGCCGGGCTGCCAGAAGCAGCCAAAGCAGCCAGAACTGCCGCAGGCTGCCAGGCGTGGCCGTGGGGGCTGCCTTGTGCTGCCGTGGGTTACTGTGTACTGCCATGAGTGGCCAGCAGCCATCCTGAGCAGCCCAGCCATCCTGAGTGGCCGGCAGCTAGTGAGAGCTGCTATGAGCTGCTGTGAGCAGCCAACCTGCGACCAACTGTGGAGGGGAATGGGTTGGGGGGGGCAAGGCTCATAATACCAGCATGGGCCAGGGAGCTGTGTCCTACACAACCAGACTGAGAAACAATGGCTTGAACCGGAGTGGGGGGGGGGTAGGCGGAAGAAGGGGGAAAAAAAGAAATGGAGAGACAGAGCTCTGTTGACACGGTTGTTAGTATGCTTGTTTTTCTCTACAGACAGCTGGTCTTGAACTCTGCCTCAGTCCTTGGGTTTCCTAATTATGTGATTCAGTGAATTGTCATTGGTTTGCACTAGGTGGACAGTTGAGCTTGCAATTGAAGAATACTGATATTTTTCTGACAGGGGAAAACAGATTCTAGACTTATGCTTAATCGTGGAGAGTAGCCATACATAGTTTCATTTTACATAATTACACACATATTTCAATATTCTTAGGGGTGTGGGGAGAGATGGTTTTTCTTTTTTTTTTAATTTTGGGAACACTTCGAAACCTGAATTTCATCTAAGAAAAGCAGCATGAGTTGAATTGAAAGAAAGAAAAGAAAGAAAGAAAGAAAGAAAGAAAGAAAGAAAGAAAGAAAGAAAGAAAGAAAGAAAGAAAGAAAGAAAGAAAGAAAGAAAGAGAAAGAAAGAAAAACTCTGCAGGTTTCTCCATGTGAGAAACTTGTAATGATCTGTGAAATCATACCACAGTACTGAATAAGTACTAAACCAGAAATAAAAGGTCTCATAATTCTCAAGGTGTCAGAGTATAAAGTCTTGAAGGACATGGAAACTTCTTCCAGGGGAGATGAAGAACACCTGACCTGGTGGGAAGCTGACTCTCTAAATGGACAGATGGTGAGAGTAGGTTAACTTCCAGTAAAGGAAGATGCACAGAAGAGAAAGCTTGCAGAGAGATGAGGAAGACTCTTTGGAGTAAAAGGTGTTACTGATTTAAGTGCCAATCACTTCAAAGGAGCTCCTTCTCCACAAGTTAAACAGGGAGTCTCAATGACGAGGGCGGTCCATACATTATTACGGAGCTTTGGTGGTGGCATACCAATGGGGAGTTTTGGCAGTAATCTATCCAGAGAGGAATATTTTATCATCTTGCTTAGCATTGTTGGGCTTTATGATAATCAAAGTAGACTAATTTTCAGTATGTCTTGTTACCATTTTTAAAAAATTATCTTCAGAGAATTCTCTTTAGACCCTGTACCCCCTTTTTTGCCCGCACTGAGAAAAGACTGCTCTAATATCACCACACCCTTGATAATGTTGATAGAACTACAATCATTGAACAGATGAAAGAGACTTCCAGTCTTCCTCACTATGTTAGAGAGTCCTCGGGGAGGCATTCAAGAGATAATTACCAACAGATTATGGTAAAACAATTGACCGTGAGAGAAAGCATAACTACAACATATCATCATATGCCCGTATGCGGTCCCTCTCTGTTCATTAACACGACAGCACTGGGAGAGACAGTCTAACACCGCAGAAGAGTAACAGACTGAGAAGTACTTAGTGAGACACAAAGACTGTGGGGCATGGTGGTCCTTTTGCTAGTCCAATCTGTCTACATAAATCCTACAAATTTGCTTTCTTCGTTCTACATTTTTAATAAGGCAACAACAGATTATACATGGCAGGTGTTGTCCTTCAGAAGCTTTTTCCCCTATGAGTCTGGATGAGAATTCTAGCCAAGATGAATGTGACAAAAGTCTGCCAAAATAACCCAAGACCTTGCTGCTGTAGGCATTCCCTCAAAACCTACCTCACTCAATAAAATCATAGCCATCACTTTGTGAGTGCTTAGATTGTGCTAGATACTGTTCTAAGAGCTTAAACTATTTCTAGTTTAATACTTATAAAATGTGGTGGCAATATTATAATTATCCCCATTTTAAAAATGGTGACATGAACCAGAGAGAGAATAAGAATTTTATTAGGTCACAGTATATTATTTTCCTAAGGCTTCCGTAAGGAATTATCACAAACTGAGTGGCTAAAAAGCAATTGAAGTTTATTCTCCACAGTTGTGGAAGCCAGAAGTCAGAAATCAAGGTTGGCTCCTTCTGAAGGCAGTGAGGGAGAATCCATTCCACACCTCTCTTCTAGCCTCTGGTGGCTACTGATAATTTTTGCGGTCCTGGGTTAGTGGCTGCTCTCCAGTCTCTGACTCATTTCCACATGGCCTTACCCTCTGTGTCTCTGTATCTCAAATCTCCCTCTTCTTTCCCTTGTAAGGACACCAGTGATTGGATTTAGGGTGATGTCTTATCTTGAGATCTTCACCTTAACTACATTTATAAAAACCCTTACGCCAAATTTGGTCGCACAGCCAGGTCCCAGGGGGACATGTCCCAGGCAGTCTAATTCCAGAACTTGTCTTTCAATTACAGTGTTAATCGATTGTTAAAAATCTTATGTTGAAGCACTTTGCATAATCTAATGAAATACTGCATTGGATTTCATAAAGCTATCTTTTGCAGAGTGTTTCAACAAGCTAAAGATATGACAGCATAACTCTGGAAAACAATTTTGTAAATGCAAGACAACAGGGCCCAGGTATGCAGCTATTTGATCCTTTGACACAATCAAAAGGAAACAGATAGTAAATTTGTAGCAGTGGATTGTTTATATGTTTTTCCATCTTTTATAAGAATTATTTCTCTCACACAGAATGAAGAATGCCTTTACGTGTCAGCTGTTTATATTTCATCTTTGGTGAAATGCTAATTGTGCACCATGATTTTCTTTTTAAGTTATACCAGCTTCTTTCTCATTCCTTTGTATAATTTATGTAAATATTACACATGTTAACCCATTACAAATTACATTTAATCTTTTGCCTTTCAATTATATTTTAAAATTTCCCTTTCATTTGGATCTATTTACTTTTAAAAAACTTTTTCATCAGGGTTAATATTAGATACATCTATATTTCCTTTGAGTATTTCTGTATTTTTTGGTTTTACATTTAGATATTTGTACACAGTCTGTGAGAATCTAATTTTGTCTGTCTTATCTATGTTGCCACAAATCATTAAGTGAGTAATTATTCTCTTCCAGTGAGTTTAATTTCTACCGAAAAATTAATCTTAATAATTGAGCATAGTACAGATTTAATATAATACTATTAAATTTGATTTAATTTATAATACAGATTTTAAGCTTTTTGAGAGTAGAAAGTATGTTTATATTCCTTCAGGTTATGTACAGTTCGTAAAAGAGTACCAAGTATATGTTAAATTTGGATGGAAAACATTTCTCTGGACATTGTCACATGTTTATTTTTTTAGATGAAGCTAAAATATTTTTATTTAGGCTCCAGTAGCCTCAACCCGAAAGTACGCCAATTGGAATTAAAATTTTATTATATTTTTTATTAGAATTCTATTGAAATTATAGTTTATTAGGGAAAAATATGTATCCTCATACAAAAGATGCTATGTCACTCCATTCATTTAGCTTTGTTTTGTTACATTTCAGTACATATATCAAATTCAGTCTGCAAATAGGTTGTAATAATATAAATTCTAAACTTTTTCTAAATTAATAATAGATACCTCATACTTTTGTTGTTATTTTGAATGGGTCTTTCTATTATACTACTCAATGTTTGTGGCTAATATTTTTTCAGCTGATTGTTAAGCAGAAAATTTTGCAATTGGTGTGCCATTTACACAAATAGTGATAATTGTCTGAATTATCTAGTGCTACAATAAAGAGTATTTAATAATGATGACATTAAGCATCCTTGACTTTCTTCTAATTTAATAGGAATCTTGTTTAATCTGTACTCTCAAATATGACACTGGCTGTTGGTAAAATATTTTTATGTTATTTTAAATTTGGTTAATAAAGGAACAATTATGTCATTAGACAATTTTAAAACTCTGAAATTCATGATTAATATTCAGGATTTTTTTCTCTTTCATTCATTAATAAGGAAACTCTTATCTATGAGATCATATTTTGAAACTTTTTTATTTTCTACAATAAACCTTATAGAATTTATGTAACCTTTTATTTAAATTTATTTAAATTAAACTTTATTGTATATTTGAATTCAGGAATAATTGTTTTGAACTCAATATGACATTTTTACAGTAGGTATGCTTGTTTTATTTACATGTATCAATTGCTTTACTTGTTCTCAAATTCATAGTTTATTAAACATCTTTCTGTTCTAATGTTTTCTTTTAGTTTGCTTTTATTAGCTATAGAATTTATTTTATTTCCCTCAATCATTTCAGTTGAAATAGAAGTTATTTTTAGGCATTTATACAACATACATAAATTTTAATTAAAAACCAAGTACTGTGTATAGAAAATAATTTTGGGGTTGATAGCCCAATTACAAAAATCTCCTTTTCACTGTGTATGACCATAACACACAGGATGGTGCCTTAGTCATGTTAGAATTATATGACCTTTTAATTGGCTCTGGAGCAGAGCCAAGATTCTCTCAGAAATGTGCAATATCAGTAGTAATCAGCCACGTTAATGTGAGATGGGGCTTTAAAAGCAATTTCTGTGAATCTCTACATGTATGATATGCTTTGCTTCTGTTTCTGTTAGGATACACTGCTCCTGATCCTATTTAAACTAAGGCCAGGCTCTCCCTCTGTGTCACATCCACGACCTTAAGGTCACAGAAGGATTTCATTGCTATGTTAATCCCTGCTCTGTCCTGCATCATCATTTTTACCCTCATGACTGGCTTATTGTCATCAACATATAAGCATACTTCAATATCACTCATATTGAAACCTTTAACAAACAAATAAAACATCTGTCACTAGTCTTCGGCAAGCACTGCATTTTTTCTACTCAGTTTACAGCAAAAATACATCTTTTATTCACCACTATATCTCTAGCACTTAGTGGAGTTTGACACACAGTAGGAGCTTAACCTATTTTTGCTAATTAGATAAATAAACTGCAGATTACTGATTCCCAATTCTTGTCAAATGCTGAGAATACTGATGTTATTCCAAAAATTATGTTTTCTCTTACTAGTTAGGATCACTTTATACATGTCAACTTTGTAATGAAGAAGGCAGCCAACTAACACTTTTTTCCACCTCTTGCATATCCAGGTTTCTAATTTGGGCCAGCAGTTTATAATTAATAATCGTTTTTAAATATTTTAATGTGTGCGGTTTCATGTTTTTAACATGTGTGTATTACTTTAACACCATTCATAAGTAAGTTTTCTAGATTTAATTATATATCAAAACGAGTTCAATGCTAATTTATAAGACATATTTGTAGGTATAAGTTTGTAATGACTATTATTTAATTTTATTTTTTGTTTTTTCATAAATATTAATGGATCTGTGCAAAATTTTAAAAATTATATTTACTTTTTTCTATTTTTTTCTCTTCAGATATACTAGTTATCTATGTAGTAGCTCTGTTGTCTTTGTAATATCTCTGTCGTCTTAACTTTGAGCTGTCATCTCTCTGTCTTTATTTCTAATATTTTTTCAGCAGCTTGCAAGACCTTCTTGAGATTATAGTTTAAAACATTGATTCTGTTCTTTGTTTAGTACAATTTTATGTTTGCTTCCCAATATTTGTCCTTGACAAATTATTTTCCATTTCCTTTTGTAGTAGTCTGTGCAAGAAATGACTTGCTTTTTTCACTTCACACCCTCTTTATCATTCACCAGGTAAGTCAGTCAACATTTTCCAAAATAAACACATAATAGATTATTTCACTGTCCTAAAGAAATATTGTTGTACCAATTACATAAAAGCTATGGTCTTCTCAGATTGTCTTTTGTTTTCTTACTCTTAGGAGAGACATGAGTATATGTTGTTTCTTCTTTAGGATATACATCAGTGAAAGAGCTGTGTCATAAATGAACAATGATAATCATTCAGCACCATGAGACAATAAGCATGTAAACCAGAAAATGAGAACTCAATATAAGGGACACAAGCCTATCTTACTTCTCAAGAAAAGAACAAAATGTACATGTTTATGTTCATTTCACAATGTTTTATAGCAGTGATTCAATTTCTTTAATAGAAATTATAGCTTAACATTTGTCCATTGGGCTATCAATTTGTGAGCTTTCCATTAAGACACAAGTAAAGAATTTTTCCATAAACTTAACATTTTCTGTAAAGTAGGATCAGGGATTGAGAAATAACTCGAGATCTTTATTTTTCTTATGTATAGAAGTGAATGCATCTACTTTAAATATACATATTATTTTTTTATTTTGAAATTGTTCAAGAGAAATTTGAACTTTATTGAGATCTATATGTTATCAACTATCTTCAAAATATTAGCATTTAAAAATCAATGAAAACAATGGATTTAATCTAACCATTCTTGCTCTATAGACAAGAATATTAGAGCACTTAATCACATGAAAATACCTGAGAACAGAAGTTCTATCTAAACATTCTTTGTCCTTCTGTTGCATGAAGCATAGTATTTTCAATTGAAAAGTTGAAACACAATTTTCAACGAGTAAACTTGAACTATACAACTGATTATTTCTATAACATTTTACAAAATACAGGTAAAGCATTTACTAATTTACACCTCGATAATTTTGTCAGTATAAATGTATGGGTAGATCTGCTTACAGCTCGGGTATCATGATGACTAGTAGGGTTGTGATTTTAAAAAGTTGAGGAGTCCTTGGAAAACAAACCATAAATATATAAAGATCATTTTGACTGACAGGAAATTAATTGCTATGGTAGCTTTTTAGGAAATACAATTTTTGTCTTCAAAGCATGTCATTTGCTAGGGTGTTTTAAAAATATAGATCATGTGAAATTTATCTCATTATATCTACTTGCTTTTATATAAGATTTATTTGAGATATAGAATTCAGTCAGGTATGGTGACTATTTTCAATCTCTTAAAGCCTCCATAAGTACTTTTCACTGTTAAAACCTACACTGTAAAATGTACACATCAGACAAAGAATTCTAGTAGATGGACTCATAACAAGGTGATAAATGCTCATTCTAAATGACTCTTGAAATGATATAGGCAATAAACTAACCATTAAATATGCTATGCTTTTTTTTTTCAAACTTTGCATCCAATTTGAATGTGTATGTGTGAAATATTTGAATTTCCATACACCAGTCCGAGATTCAACAGAGCAACAGCCATGGCTTTTCTATTTTTCTTAAAAATCACATCTCTATATTGATAATATAACCAGTACACAGTAAGCACATATTAAAAATATATTAAAGGCCTTTTAATTTTTAAAAGTGGCATTTATTTCACATCTAATAATGTAATGTTCTTACTTTGCATTTCCCTCCTATAGTTAAGGGTAGGAAGCAATTGAGCTATTCTTATTCAAAAATTATTGCTATTTAGCATAACATATTTACTTATTTTTAAAAAATAGTTACTCAGTACCAGGACCTATGTGCAGGAACCATGCTGGATACTAAGGCTATAACGTACTCACTCCCTAGATCAGGAGCACGCAGTTCATTGGATAAAAAAAAATTTCAAGACAAAATAAAAGTGTAATTTTGGTAAAATTACTAAGTGTTTTAAAAAATAACTTAAGAAAATCATATGGTTAAATATTGGACAGATGTTATCTGGGAGTGTTTCCCTGATATAACTTGTAACTAACATAATTTAGAAATTAGAGGTATTGTTTACCTGAATTGGGGTAAGAGAAGCAGGGAGAGACATATAGGTTGTAGGTAGGAGGAGAAAGAAGTCATTCCAGAAAGAAGGAATAACACGTGCAAAGGCTAAGTGGTAAGAAGAGGGTGAAAAAACAGCTTATAACAGCTCAGTGATCAGTGAGCAGTTTAGTGATCACGGCTCAGTTTAGCGAGTAACAATGAGCAACAGTGATCACGGCTCAGTTTAGCAAGCATAAGAACGTTCTCTTTGGGAAGGAAGTTAAAGGTCAATACCCAGACGCAGGTATTGAATGCTTCTTTTCTTGCCACAGTCTTGATTTGAAATGTCTTTCTCAGTTTTGTGAATCTTTTAATTTAATTCTGGGGTCTCTGAGTTATACAAGGTGTGATCAATAAATACAGTGAATGTTTAAATAAAAAAAATATTACAGTAAAAGACACATTGCCATTAATCCCCTTCAAAACAATCCCCAATCCCTGCTTCAAACACTCTTATCCCATTGTTCTTGCCGCTTTTTGAAGTAATTCTGGAAATCCACTTTCGTGAGTGTCTTTACAAGTGTTTAAGAAATGATGTGCATAGAAAATGGCTTGAGAAATTGGCAAACGGTTTCATCCTCCATCATGACAATGCTCCGTGTCACACCTCACTTCTGGTACGGCAATTTCTGTCAAATAAAAACAGTATGGTATGTCCTCATCTACCTTATTCACCGGATCTGACACCATCCAACTTCTGGATCTTCCCCAAAGTCAACATGACCATGAAATGTAAACGTTTTGAATCGGTTCAGGACATCGAGGCAGCTACAACAGCACAACTAAAGACACTCATGAAAGAAGACTTCCAGAACAGCTTCAGAAAGTGGCATGGTGGTATGGTGACTATTTTGAATCTCTTAAAGCCTCCATCACTGTGGCAACACTGCCTTTAACATTCCATATATTTCTTGCCCCCAAAAAATATATTCCAATTTTCTTCCAAAAATCTGAAGAGGACCTTTCTCCTATAATGGGATGCTGTAGATGAAATTCTTTACTTTAGTGTGTGTAGGAGAAATACCTATTTGGAACATTGCAGAAAATAACAGATTGAAAGCAATATTGCCAGAAAGCAGTGCCAAAGCAATTAGAAACAGGAGTATCCTACTCCTTTTTCCAAACTGAGGGTTAGGAAAGGCATATAAAGAGAGATGAAAAAAAATGGGTAATTAGTGGCTATCTATAAGAATGTGGAATATTAATTTCCATAATAAAATCCTCAAACTGGCAGTAACTTGCATTTAGCCATCCATGTTGCATTTAATATATGTTTTATAACTAGACTCTGGTATAGATGTATCCAGATCAGTTTTATATTTATGATATTCAGAAGAGGAACCTGCTTTACTGAGCAAAGTTATTATTTACAGAATGCTAGTGTTAATTTTAAATATATTAAAATGACCATTTATTCCATTCCTTTCCCTTCATACATTTTGATGATTACTAATAAATCAAAATTATATTATATGTTGCTTATTTTATTAACTTGTTTGAAAGTGAAATGTGACAAGAATAGCCTATATTTGGTCACTGAAAGTGTTGTTGATTGTATGAGTTACTAAAATTTTCTAAATTTGAGAAATTTAGAATTTATAAAATTTGGCTGCTATTTCATATAATCTTGTTAATACCTTTGAATGTCAATTATTTTTGATCAAGGGAGTTTATGAATATAATAAATAATATTTCAACTATATTTTCTGTGCTTTTTAAAAATATCAAAATAACAGTGTGTATGCTAACCAAATTTATGTGAAAGTTTATATGAAATAATATTTTCGTATTTATGAAATAAAATTTCTACCATAAAATTAAACATTTTTCTAATTATAAAATTTTGCCAGATAACCAACAGGGATTGAACACCATGTTGGAACAAAAATAGTCTGGAGCTATGCTTTCAAAGTTGAGCACCTGCTGTAAAATAACCATCTGTGATTAACTGTAATTTAATTATGGATTCATTCCTTTTGTGTACACTGGAAGGATCTCATAGGTCTTCCCCAGTTGGTTGACAATCAACTTCTGGCATTTCGTTAAGAAAACTTGCATGTTCTCTTAATAGCACCTGGACACTCTATCTCATGGCAAATTTTGTAGAGAGCATCTGGGATTTTATAGTGGCATTGATAGACAAATAAGTTATTAAACATGGAGCTACATTAATTAATTATCTGCCTTAGAAAGCTGATGTCCTCAGCTTTCGGATAATTTGGTATTTATCTATTAAAAACTCATATGGTAACTTTCGATATTTAATGGGCTAATTCATATAATCAAACCTATTGACCCATTTGAATATTTTATAAAGAGGATTTTCATTATTTTCTTCACAACTATTTAGCTAATTGTTCCTTCCCTTTGCAAGAATTAGATTATAATAAAATTAAAGTGTTACACATTTTATCTTTGCATTTATTTCTATCTGATAGCCCTTTTTATTAGGTATTTTTAAAATATCATATTCTTATAACATGTCTTCAATAAACTATTACTGGCTCAAAGTTTTCCATCTTCACAATAGCCATGAGGTAGAACCAACTTTTCCCCGATCCAGATAGCCTTCTGGAATGGCAGAGTGAAGAATTGTGTGAACTCCCTCTAAAACATGAAAATATGGTTAAATAAATAAATAAATAAATAAATAAATAAATAAATAAAGTCACCATTTCAGAAATTTTGTATTTAGCTAAAGCCAAAGAATAAAATAAAAATTATCTATCCAAGAGAAACTACTGAACTTCTTTAAGACAACCGAATTATACCGTGTTTCCCTGAAAATAAGACCTACCCCAAAAATAAGCACCAGTAAGATCGTCAGCCAGATGGTCGCATTTAGTATGTTATGACGAAGTTCCAGAAGAAGATGACATGACTGTATTTGAATAAATGTAGATTGTTGTACATGAAAAAATAAGACATCCCCTGAAAATACGCTGTAATGCATCTTTTAGAGCAAAAATTAATATAAGACCTGGTCTTATTTTCGGGGAAATACAGTATAAGACTGATGCTATTTTTGGGGAAACACAGTAATGCTTTAACTTGGGTATTTAAATATCCTCTCTATCCCTAGATAATCTAAATAGACCTGCAACAAGCAAAGGGATTCAATGAGTTTTTTCTTTTCTAAAGGGGAGGAAAGGAAAAAGAGAAAGAGGAATCGAAGCCCAGATGACTTCACTGATAAATTCTTCAATAATTTTTTAGGGGTGGTAGATGAGGATAAAGGGGATCAAATAGATGGTGATGGAAAGAGAACTGACTCTGGGTGGTGAATACACAATGTAATATATAGATGATGTAATACAGAATTGTACACCTGAAATCTATGTAACTTTACTAACAACTGTCACCTCAATAAACTTTAATTTTTTTTAAAAAAGAATTTTTAAAAAGGATTTAATACTAATTTCTCACAAACTCTTCCAAAAATGAGATAACACTTCCCAACTCATTCTATAAAGCCGCTATTACTATGATACCAAAACCAGACAAAGACACAGACAAACACACACACACACACACACACACACACACACACACACACCCCAAAACTATAAAGCAATATCCCTTATGAATATAACTGCAAAATATCCTCAGTTAAATACTGACAGACTGAATTTAGCAACATATAAGGGGATTACACACCATAATCAAGCGCAGTACATCCCAGAAATTCACGGTAGATTTAAGATGCAAAAGTCAGTCAATGTAATACTGTATTTTAATAGCATGCATGAAAAAAGCTACTACATGATTATCTCATCAGATGTGGGAAATGCATTTGAAAATACCCTTGTATGATAAGGCTATTTAGCAACTAGAAATAGAATGGGACTCCCTAAGCCTGAGAAAGAATAGTTGTAAAACATCCACATCTAACATGATATTTAATGAGAGGAGACCACATGTTTCCTCCCCAAATCAGGAACAATAAAAGGATATTCATTCTTGCGACTTCTACTTAATATTGTACTGAAGGTTCTAGCCATGGCAATGGCTAAAGTAAGAAAAAAAAATTAAAACACATCCAGGTTGTAAAGGAAGAAGTAAAATCATTTTTATTTGTAGGTGATATAATCTTGGGTATAGAAAATCCAAAGGAACACACACACACACACACACACACACACACACACACACACAACTATTTGAACAAATGATGGGATTCAACAACGTGGAAAGATAAAAAATCAATTTACAAAAAATTACTTGCTTTCTATATACTAGCAATGAGCAATCTGAAAGTAAAATAAAGAAATAATTCCATTCATATAGCAACAAAAAATAAAATACCTAGGAACAAGTTTAACAGATGAAATGCAAGACTTGTACATCTAAAATTTCAAAACATACTGAGAGAAGTTAAAGAGCTAAACAAATGAAAGACATCCCATATTTTGAGACTTACCATTGTTAAAATGGCAATGCTCCTAAATTTATGTATGGATTCAGTGCAATCCCTATATAATTCCAACTGGTGTTTTGCAGAAATTCGAAAACTGATCCTATCATTTATATAGAAATTCAAATCTATCTTTAAAAAATAAGTTAGAAGACTCACACTTCCTAACTGATACTACAAAAAGCTACTAACAAGACAGTGTTGTACTGGCAGAAGGATAGACAGATCATGAAGTAGAGTTAGGAGTCAAGAAATACACTCTACATTTATGATCAATTGACTTTGACAGAGGTGACAATTCAATGGAGGAAAATAATTTTTCAACAAATGTGTTGGATGACTAGATATCCACATGCAAAGTAATGAATTTGTACTCATGCTTCACAACCAGGCACAAAAATGAACTCAAAAATGGATCATAAACATAAGTATAACAGTGAAATATAAAAATTCTACAAGAAAACAATTCCACGAGAAAAAACTCTATGAACAAATATTTGTGATCTTGAGTTAGGCAATAGTTTATGTGTGCCACCAACTGTAAAAGTGACAAAAGAAAAAATAGATAATTTGGAGTTTATCAAAACTCAAAATTTCAGTGCTTAAAAGGATGTCAATAAACTGAGGGGGGAAAAAAGAAACACCCACAAAATGGGAGAAAATATTTGCAAGGCATATATCTGACAAGGAAACTGTATTTAGATGGTATAAAGAATATTTACCACTCAATAATAAAAACACAGATGATCCAATTAAAAATGAACATAGTATTTGAATCAACATTTCTCCAAATAAATATATAAATGGCCAAACAAGCACAGGAAAGTATGCTCATTTTATCATTAGGAAAATTAAAATTAAAACCAAAACCATAGAAAACTACTTCTCACCTACAAGGATGGCTAAAATTAAAAGACAGTAACAAGACTTGGCAATGATGTGGAGAAATTGGAACTTGCTATTCACTGCTTTAGAAATGTAAAATGATGCAGATGCTTAGGAAAACAGTTTGGCATATCAACAAAATACTAAACATAGAGTTACCATATGAATCAGCAATCCCGCTCCCAGGTATATACCCAAGAGCAATGAAAGCACATGTTCACACAATGTTCATAGCAGCATTATTCGTAGCACAAAAGTAGAAACAAACCAAATATCTATCAATTGATGATAGATAAACAAAACAGCATATTTACACATGGAATTTATATGTATAAAATGAATGAAGTTCTACTGCATGCTACTACGTGGATGAACTGAAAATATTATGCTGAGTAAAAGAAAACAGTCACAAAAGACCACCTATTGTTTAATTTCACATGTGAAAAGTTGGAAAGAGGTAAATATATAGAGACAGAAAGTGGATTTGGATCAGTGGTTGCCTGTGTCTGGGGTGAAGGTGGGGAATGGGAACTGGGAATACATACTAACAAGTGTGAGGTTTCTTTTGGGGCTGTTGAAAATGTTCTAAAATCAGATGGTGGTTATAGTTGCACAGTTCTGTGAATATACTAAAAACCACTAACCTGTAAGCATTCAGTTAACGAATTTTATGGTATGTGAATTATATCTCAATAAAGCTGTAAAAATAATATTACCTTCAAAGTTTTGAAGTAGATTTAATAATAATAAAATTCAATTACAGAAAATATTTATTGAACACTTGTTTTATTTTCCAGGAAGTTTGAAACGTATTTCACATACTTTATCTCATTAAATCATGACATTATTTCTATAAGATTTAGACAGTAAAAATTCCTATTTTACAGTTGAAGAAATTAAGCAGTGACAAGGTAAATCAACTTTCCCAATATCACACTAGTAACTGTTATTCAAGTCTAGGCACCTTGGCTTCAGGGCACGTACTTTCAGCAATTAAACTTTATTTCAGAGATATTTTGACACTAAACACTAGAACTTCAGCATTTGTAGCTCTATCTTCCACGCCCTGCTCATTTTCATCGTGATTCCTTGTCATCAATAATATCAACTGAGGCTTTACTGTATATTTATGCCTTGAGCTCAGTAAATGTTCTATAATTGATAGCAAGGAAAATTATGGCACTTAATTATATGCATTGTTAATGCATAAATACACAGCAATTAAAGAGAATTTGCATTTCTCTTCCAAACACTAAGAGTTAAAGACACTCACATCTCATATACCCATAAATCCAATGAAATCAAAGTCTATTTCTTTCCTTCCTTCCATTTCTTCAATTCTACTGTCCCCTTTAAAAGCAGTGACATCTTAGTGATTTTCTATCCATAAACAATGTGTACTTTCTTGTTGTCTTGCTCACAGTAGTTAAAGATTTCTTGCCAATCACCTGGGCTTAATTTTCTTTATTTAAAAAAAATTCTCAAACTCTCTCCCCATTTGTTTCTTTACTCTAGGCCTCAGGCAAGTCTTGTGCCTCAGAACTCTTCCTACTTTATTTTGCTTTCATCATCATGACTTAGCCTTTTTCCTGTTTCTTGAAGCACCTGTTTGTCAATCACAGCTACATATCTTACTTACTTTCACTTTAAGTTTCTCCATTACTTAATATCCACAGTTCTTTTTTTTACCTTCTTTTTACTATACATTTTCCCTTTTTCAAATTATCTGACTTATGTTTCTTTTACCATGGCAAAATATAAACAACATAAAATTTGCCATTTAACCATTTCTAAGTGTACAGTTTAGTGAAATTAAGCATATTCATGTCATTATGCAAGTATCACCATCATCCGTGTCCAGAACGTTTTTATCTTCTCAATCTGAAGCTCTGTACCCATTAAACAAAAACTCCTCTTTTCTTCTTCTCCTCAGCCTTTGACAACCACCATTCTAGTTTCTGTTTGTATAGATTTGACACTCTAGGTACCTCATGTAAGTGGAATCATACACTATATGTTTTTTTGTGACTGCTTCTTACACTTAGCATAATGTCTCCAAATTTCATCCATATAGTACCTGGCAGGATGTCCTTCATTTTTAATGCTGAATAATATTCCTTGTGTATAAATACCACATGTTGTTTATCCATTTATCAGCTGAATGGGCAAATTACTTGGGTTACATTTTATCTTTTGACTATTGTTAATAATGCTGTTATGAATGGGTGTACAAATATCTGTCGAGACCCTGCTTTCAATTTTTTTGTGTGTATATCCAGAAGCGGAGTTATTGTATTATGTAGCAATCCTATGTTTAATTTTTTTGAGTAACCACCATTTTGTTTCCCATGAAGTCTACATGTCCCAGTCCATTCAGGATGCTATAACAAAATAGCATAAACTGGGTGGCTTAAGTAACAAACATGTATTTCTCACAATTCTGGAGGCTAAGACCAATTTCAACGTGATGGCCAATTTAGTGTTTGATGGTGGCTCGCTTCTTGGTTCACAGATTGCTGTCTTTTCACTGTGCCTTCATATGACAAAAGGGACAAGAGAGCTCTCTCAGGTTTCTTTTAGAAGGCACTAGTCACATTCATGAGGGCTCCACTCAACACTCATTGACCAAATTCTGTGTTAAAAATGAGCTTACGGTATGATAGCAGTGGAAACTGTTTCTCAAAATATGTATATAGTAATACAAAATATGTATCTATTAAAAGCATAAAATTTGAATTATGTGGAGGGGGAACTATAGAGCAATTTTAACAGATATACCAAAAATAACAGTGACGATGATAATTAATAATAATAATAATAATAATATAGTTTCTAGTAGTTTAAAGCTTATATAGTAGATAACACACATGCATTTGTGACAAGTCAATTTACTGACAACCAATAACAGATTGATATTTACTACCCTATATTAATTTAACCAAATCACATTAAATGATATATTAAAGAGAAGAGACAAAAGTATACTTTTGAGATTAAATTCAAAATGGATGTTGTTACTGGACCTTGCTAGAAATTGAATACCTGAACATGACATACTATGTTCTTGTGCTCTGAACTTCCCATAATGAACTATTAATGGATACTATATAACCAACCAATACATCAAGGTAAGTGCATGCAACATACAACATCGTGTGGAAATCATAGATATTAGACAAGACTCAGCAGGTGTTGAAGGTACAGGTGTCATGAATAAATTGGTTACATAGTGGACTTGCTCCAGGTGCATGGCTAACCAAACATGAAATCTGTGAATTTAGTACCATAGATTGCAATAGCATCTATCCAAGAGTGTATTGTTGCATTATTACATCTCCATTCAAGAGAAAGGGATCTTCCTACTGGAGCAAATTGTAAGTGGGACACCTAGAAACCCAGTTTCATGGGAATGAGAGATGATTTTAGAACAACGATGTTTATGCAGTATATTGTAGCCAGATGTTCAGGCACTTAGAAATAATGGAATCGGAGAAATAGTGAAAAGTAGAGTTATCAAACAGATCATAGGGATGAGCCTCTCAAAAACTGTCTTGAACTCAGAGAGTGCTAAATCTCCAAAAACAACAATAACAGCTAACCAAACAAACAAGAAAACTTCTTGTCATAGAATTTTCTCACTATTCAGGTAGACAAGATGACCATAGTAGATGTTAATTAACATTTTTTGATGCTAAAGTGACAAGTTACAGTAAAGATAATATGGAAAGGACAATGGAAACATTAAAAATATCAGCAATGATTGTGTGATAGCAATCCCTATTTTTCTAATATATGAGTTTTTATACCAATTTCATTTTCTCCCTCTCTGTTTATGCTATCAGTTTATAAAAGAGTTATGTTGGTGGTAGCTTTATAATTTAGGCTTGATGTTGCTGATTATCAAAGAGGAATTATAATTAAATGGAAAAAGAATGAACCTCACCCAGAAATGAAATGATTATCTTTGAAATGAAGTTGATATCTTTGAAAGTCTCCTCATTTTGTAAGAGGGTGATAATCTTTTAAATTTTGAGAGCTGTATTTGTTGCTATTAGTCAAAAGCATGCTATTGTCTGGAAATGTATGGGTAGATATTGAGTAGCTTAACAGATGGAATATGTTTGTTATGATGAACTAGCACTAAGCATCTTTCTAGTGGTCTAGTGAAACTTTCTGTAAAGAACAGACAGGGACATTGAAATCTACTTCTCAACTCTCTTTTCATTTGGGTTCATGATGAGAATAGTGTGCTGCCAATTAAATTTGCAGACATTTCCAAGCTAAATTTCTGGTCAATGAAGGAGTCAGAATGTTGAATGGCATGAGTGCTAAAGAACCAGAATATTTCGTCCTCTCTGTCCATCTCAGGCTGTACCTCTAGGATCTAATACAACTTCTCTATGGCTCCCACTCCAAAATGGAATGCCCACTGTGGTTTCTGTTGCCTGGATAATTATGGCCTTTGAACTCTGGTGATGTTTCCTCCTTGTTTTGTCTTTTATTAATCAGAATAACTGGTTTCTTGCCCTTTAATCTAATTGGTGAGGGTATCACTAAAAACAAACTGCTTTATTAAATTCCCTCTGTTTCAAATTCTTAGATTGGTTTTTGTGTTCTTGGTAACTCTGACTGAAATTCGTAAGACTCTTCTGCTCTCAAACAAGGTCTTTGAAGTATATGTGAAAGTTGCTACCCTAGAGTCAGGGTTCAGAGTCCAGTCAAAGCTTTATTTATATGAAGAATATGCTGAATGAGCTGAACTCAGCATTTCAGGGTCTAGTCACCACTTTGTTGATGAGATACAGTTGGAGAAGTAGCTTAGTGATACCAATTTTCAGATATACAGATGGCAGGTAAAGCAATACTTTCTCAAACTATTTTTAGTGGTGATCTCTGCTTTTGTAAACACTTCCACTTTCTGCTACGAAAAAAGAAAAATAAAAAGGAAGTCTTCCTGTACTGAACCCTAACTGGTACAACCTGACTGTTTAAAAATATAAAATTAAGCTTAGGTTAAGATATTTCATTTTTACATTGCATTTTAAATTTTATGAGATTCATTTGAACTATAATTTGTAAGAGAACTGGTGTTCAAATTTTGCCAAATTTATGAAAAGCATTCTCCATACAACATTAAATATTATTTTCTTTTCTTAAAAAATTGGTTTTAGCTATTTAGAGCCCTTCAAGAGTTTCATAAAGCTTAGATTGATTAAACAAATAAAACTAAACCCTTACTTGAAAGGCAATTTCAAGTGGTTATGTTGTCATGAATGTAAAATTATATTGCTAAACACAACTTTTCTCAAGGGTATCCAATAACCTGAAATGTCTAACAACATGAAAGGCTTAAAGTTAAAATAATCTTTTTCTTGGAAAGCTTTTTTTAACCTGTTGTGTAGGATCCCAGGATTAAAATGTTAATGCATATTATTGTATTTTGATTTGTATTTTAATCCAGCAAACATTTCTTTTAATCATAGTGGTGTTACCAGTAGTACGATGTGATCTGGAAAGCTGAGCTGAATTTTTCAAATTTCTTAATGCTAATTATTACCATATTCCAACAGATTGCAAATACCACACACTATATAGTACTAATCAGAAAATATTGAAGGACAAGGTTACAATGTGTAGAAAATAAAAAGAATACAAGTCAACTGTAGGAAATGGATTTAAGTTGTAAGATTTCTACATATGTAAGTAGATAGATGATAGATAGATAGATGATACATAGATAGATAGATAGATAGATAGATAGATAGATAGATAGATATAGATATAGACAGATATGGATAGATATGGATAGATATAAATACAGATATAAACATAGACATGTGAGGGAGAGTCCCTTTAATATTCCTAGAACGAACATTTTTCTTTAAATTTAATAATACAAAGCATATATTTATTCCATTATAATAAGTCAGTTGGCATTTTCCCAAAATTGGTAAATTTTAATTACTATAGCAATTAAGGGGATCTTAGAAAATACAATGAGCTGAAGTCATATGTTTTTGTTGTCACCCTGGAGCTTTAAGGCACCTGCCATATGTTGTCTCTAATAACTGCTACTGTTGTCTTCTCTGTGCAACATAAGTACTTAAGTTACAGTGGTTTTCACAATTCATTCAATTGTAAGTAATGTATGTTTGGAAAATACTTCTGTTTTTCCTTTTTCATTTCATTTGAACATACATTTCTCCTCCCTCAAAAGAAAAGAAAAGAAAAAGACCAAAAGGATAGTCAAAGACAATCATATGGGAAATAATATAAGCAAACAAAACAACCATAGTGAAATAGAGATTAGAAAACCTGGCTATTAAAAAGCCTTTACCTCTCTGGTTTGTGATTTGGAAAATAACATTTAACTTGTTTCATACTGTTCCTACCTTTAGTTCTTTGAAGAGCATTTATTAGGCATGTTTTATAAAATACACCCTATTTAAATTCTGTACAAAGAAAGATAAATAAAACTTGGTGAGTGTTTTGAGAAGTCTTATAATTTAGTGCACGTATAGCAGGGAGTACATAATATAATAATTACTTAAGTTTACTAAATGTCTGCAATTGAGATAGGTTTCTGTCTTCCAAAGTATTATTGCTTAATAATATTATATTATTTTATTGGATCAACAATATTTTCATTTTTTAATTTATATTACCATTGTCTCTAGATATTAAAATATAGAAACTTTGTTTCTAGTACATGATAAAAGTTTTGCTTCGTAGTTTGTTTTTAATTTTGTAGTTTTTTGCTTTCTAGTTTGATTTTTAATTTTGCAAAAGGTGATTGTAGAATTTGTTTTAATTTCTATAAATAAAATTTGTTAGTAATTTCAAGAATTTTACCTTTTATATTATTCTTACAATGTTATCATCCAAGATTAATATATATTTCCATCTAATTATTTAATGGTTTTGTTTTTATATTAAATGTTTAAATACAGCAAGAATGAATACTAATACATGATTTTTAACTGGATTATAAATATATAATATTTTTCTAGAATGTTAGCCAGTTCTCACATATTAAACAGAAGAATCTTTATTACATTAGACACAGGTATAGGTGAAATTCTTTACCTAAACTGTCTGTTCTATTTGTATCACAAATTTATAGTTCTTGTTGGCTTAATTTTTTTAATTGGGAGTTTCCTAAATTAGTTTTGGATTTCATAAACCTTATGTGTATAATTGGCAACTATCTATTGTCACATCTGAAGTGCGCTGAAAGTGAAAATCAACAATACTTCTCCAAGTGTGTGACTGATCCTGAAATATTTACTGTTAAATTATTTCTTCAATGTTCATGTTTTCTTAAGATAAACCCTTTTAAATGAGGTCTGACAATTAAGTTTGGGAACTTACTGCAACGATGTTGCTAACCTTTTTTGATATCAGAGGGATTATTCATTATGAATTCGTACCAACTGGACAAACAGTCAACGAAGTTTACTATTTAGAAGTGCTGAAAAGGCTGCGTGAAAAAATTAGACGACCTGAAATTTCGCCAATAATTCATGGCTCTTGCATCATGACAATGCACCAGCTCACAAGGCACTGTGTGTGAGGGAGTTTTTAGCCAGCAAGAAAATAACTGTATTGGATCACCCTCCCTACTCACCTGATCTGCCCCCTCAACGGCTTCTTTCTTTACCTGAAGATAAAAGAAATATTGAAAGGAAGACATTTTGATGACATTCAGGACATCAAGGGTAATAAAATGACAGTGCTGATGGCCATTCCAGAAAAAGAGCCAAAATGGATTTGAAGGGTGGACTAGGCGCTGGCATCAGTGCATAGCTTACCAAGGGGAGAACTTCAAAGGTGATCATAGTGATATTCAGCAATGAGGTAGGCAGCACCTTTTCTAGGATGAGTTCATGAACTTAGTTGTCAGATCTTTGTATATTAATATCTTTAAGGTATTTCTTAGTCTTCTACATACCTAAAAATTTCCTTTGTAGGAAGATATAGTAAGACAATATTAAACAAGAGAAGAACACAAAATCACCAGCATTATCTTACCTGGAAGGTCTTAGAGGTAAGTTTTACTCACCAATTGCTGAACTCTTTGAAGGGCATGTATTAGACATATTTTATAAACGAGGCCTTATTTTAAATTGTATGCATACAAAGATAAATAAGATTTGGTGCGTGCTTTGAGGAACCTTAAAATTTAGTGTGCTATGATGGGTGTACATAATATCATAGTCAATTAAGTTTACTAAATAGCTGCAATAAGGATAGGTTTCTGTCTCCTAGAAGTTACAGGGGAATGTTAATACTATAAAAATAACCCCGGTCCA